>NC_080178.1:18995516-19297254 GCF_950295315.1 Erinaceus europaeus
ACATGTTCAGTTCCCAGGAGAAGTAGACATGGCAGATGGATGCCTAGAGCACCTCCACTGAGAGGCATCTGACCAGGAGAAGAAGCTGCAGCCAAAGAGAGCCCAGAGTTCTGGCTGCTGTCCTTTTAAGTCTATTCAGCCTACCCACAATGCATTGCACACCAGCACAGTCTGGATCCACCTACAGTCCATCATGCACCTGCACAGATCACTGCATACTCTGTCAGCCTTCTGTCGCCAAGGCTGACTTCAGCACTATGTCGAGGCTTCCATGCATGGTCACCGGCCTATTGCGTCACCACAGGGGAACCTAATGGTTTACAGTAAATAGTAAATACAGTTGTTGGTACATGTGTAAAATTTTTCAGTTTTCTGTAAGACATTCTAACTTCCCACCTAGGTCCTCCTCTACCATCGTTCACCAGGACCTGAAAGCCCAGTTTAAGTTCTGTTATGTGTTTCCTCTTCTGTTTTTATTTCTTAACGTCTGTCCATGAGTAAGATCATCCCATATTCATCCTTCTATTTCTGGCTAATCTCACTTTTAAGATGATTTCGTCAAGCTCCATCCAATCCGAGGTAAAGAAGGTGAATTCATTGTTCTATTAAGCTAAGTAGTATTTCATTGTGTATATATAGCACAACTTTCTTAGCTACAAATCTGTTGTTGGACACTTTGGTTGCTTCCAGGTTTTGACTAATACAATTGTGTTGCTTTGATCATGGAGCTACATAGATCTTTATTTGAATGTATTTGTTTGATTTCTTAGGATATATCCCAGGAAGAGGGTTTTCTGGGTCATAGGGTAGTTCTATTTCTAGCCTCCTGAGAGTTTTCCAGACAGCTCTTCACAGAGGGGGGACCAATTTACATTCCCACCAGCAGTGTAGGAGGGTTCCTTTGCCCCCATAACCACTCCAGCATTTGTTGTTGCTTTAGTTTCTGATGTGTGACATTCTCACAGTGGTGAAAGGATATCCTATTGTCTTTATTTGCAGTTCCCTGACCAACCTCTGTGGAGAGCTCAATATAAATATATATTAAAAAAAAAACAGTAGAAAATATTAAGAACACACACAGCTGTTGGTAACGAAAACAAAAAGTTAAAAAAAAATTAAAAAGAAAAAGGGAAAACTGTTGGCCATGGAGGAAGAGGGAAGTATCTCTGTCAAATCTTTTCCCCAACCCTTCTTGTCATTTTTAATTATATGTTTTTTTTTTTTCTCTTCTCTGCCTACACGCAGGATTCTAGGCTCTCAGTGTCAGTCAGATGTAAACAGTGAAGCCCAGTGTTTTTATTTTTTATATTTATTTATTTATTTTCCCTTTTGTTGCACTTGTCATTATTGTTGTTGTAGTTATTGATGTCATCATTGTTAGATAGGACAGAGAGAAATGGAGAGAGGAGGGAAGACAGAGGGGGGGAGAGAAAGATAGACACCTGCAGACCTGCTTCACCACTTATGAAGTGACCCCCACTGCAGGTGGGGAGCCCGGTGCTTGAAACGGGATCCTTCTGCTGGTCCTTGTGCTTTGTGCCACTTGTGCTTAACCCGCTGTGCTACCACCAAACTCCTGAAGCCCAGTGTTTTTATAGTTAACTATTGTTCCCTTCCTGGGACCAATAGATATTTAAACTATACTTCTTTTCTCTACAGTAAGCCAGAATTCGTTTCTCTTCCCAGTCCTAATAGATATTCAAACTATAGTTTCTTACTCAACTCTAATGTTATTTAAACTAGAGTTTCTTTTTCTCCTTAGTCAATAGACAGAAACCAAAATCTCTTAATACTAACAGGCACAAATAGGTGTAAACCAAGTTTCCGTTAACAATACAGATGTTAGGTATCATTTTTCATTTTCTCTCGCTCAGTTATACTTTCTCTTTGATAGGCACTGTGCTAAGACCAACATTCCAGGTCTCATTTATCCTTACAACTCTTTGATGAAGCATTGTATTTCCATATATTAAAGGTGAAAAAATTGGTGTGTAGAGATGTAAGAAAGTGGCTCATCTGGAGAGAATGTGCATTGTAATTTCTGGGTATTTTCTTTTGACTGTTGACTGCTTTGGTCATTCATCTGTTTTGTGAAACCTGAGAGTATCATACAGAGGTTCTCCTGCTTTTTCTGCACTTTTTTTTTTTTTTTAAAAGCTGGTACTTTGCTCTGCACAGAAGGCCAATGGCATCCCCCTGCCCCAACATTACCTTTCTCTTCTTTGGCCGATTAATAGTGAGGATACATTAGCAGAGTTAATAGGCCCTAAATGAAGAAAACCGGTCAAGTGAAACCTGGTAAATTGGTTTGTGTGCTCTGTCTTTCTCTTTTAATACCTGATGCTGGAGAGTCTCATTCTTGTCCAGTCAGGCTACAAGGGAAAGGATTAGAGTAACTAACCCCCTTGGCAATGATAAGAATGCAGCCAGCTGCTTCAATGGTTCATTCATTAACATGACAGGAATTCAAACCTGTGACAGGGGGAGTCTTTTATGTGAAAGCACTGTCTTGCTGGATGGAGGAGGAGGAGGAGGAGGAAGAGGAGGAAGAGGAGGAGGAGAACTTCAGCAAACATATCCTTAGCCCCCTGTCTCTCTTCATTTTGGCCTTTTCAGGAGTTTCCTTCTGTCACAGTGCATCTGCTGCCCTCTTCCTGGCCTCACCCCTGACAGGCTTTTTGCTTTGTGATGAATGAAGTTTTAAGTCCAAAGGGGCAATGTCCCTGGAATTTGAGGAATTTATCTCCTCAAACAGCAGCAGCAGCAGTAAGATCTTGATTGTTACTTCTCTTTTATACACAGAATCTTTTCTGTGCCTAATTCCCTCTCACTGCCTGGTAAAATGGGAATCATACAATGTACATCTCATACTGGTATTTATAAAAAAGTTGAGAATGAGTAAAGTGGCACTTTGTGTTAACTTTTTGTTAATAGAGAGAGAAGGCATTTATTTGCCCATAGAAGGGAAGGTGATAGGTCCTGTCATTCTGTAGCAGTTTATCTAACCTGTGCTTCTGTTTCCCAACCAATACTATAGGATCTCCATTCTGGCTGCAGGATCTGATTTTGTATTTGAGTTGCCCCACCTGTAGGGACATTGAGTGACTCCAGTCATTGTCTTCTCTTCAACCCATCACTATTGGAGTGTGATATGAAAGCCCAAGAGTGTTTGTCTCTTATATAGACATAGCCCTTTTGGAAAAGAAGCCCTCTAAAGGACAGCTAGCTAAGAAGGCTTCAGGCAGAGCTCAAGCATAGAGTAGTAACCCCTGACAATTGACTTTTCTTTTTATATAGTGCACATGTCTGAGGTAAGTTTTAGTGCCCAGGCATCCACTTCAAAGAAGGCTGACTCAAGTATATTGCAAGTCAACACAATGAGATAAAGAGATAGACTGCTTCTCTCCCCACCACACCGTAAGATTCCTTTGTTACACAGGACCTGGTGATTTCTGTAAAGGGTACTTTTGTGTCACTAACCACCACCACCCACACCCCCTGCTTTCTAACTCTCTCCTCCTGCATTTAAAAGGTCTGCTTTTACATGAAAAATTCACCAATAAGTTGAACACAGGGTAGCTTGGCTTCCTTCCCTAGATCCCCACTCTGTACCTTATTTAAAGCAAAACCTTAAACTCACAATTGATCAGTCTCTCTCTCACCTCTCTCCCCCCCAACTATTACCTCTGTCTCTGGTGTTTTGTCTGCTGTAGGGTGTTTCACAGTCATATAGGAACCATAAGGACTCATCCAGGTATAGCATTGGTTATTAATAGACTAGAACTGGCATACAATAGACAATATATATAATATATATATTATATATTATCTGCCTTCAGGGTTATTGCTGGGCTCAGTGCCTACACAATGAATCTACTGCTCCTGGAGGCCATTTTTTCCCATTGCTGTTGTTGTTGTTGGCTAGGACAGATAGAAATCTAGAGAGGACAGGAATGCAGAGAAGGGGAGAGAAAGATAGACACCTGCAGGCCCGCTTCTCCACTTGTGAAGTGAACCCCCCACCCTCTCAGGTGGGGAGCCCCAGGGCTCAAATGGGGATCCTTAGGCTGGTCTTCGTCCTTTGTGCCATGTGTGCTTAACCCACTGTGCTACTGCCTGGCCTTCTACAACAGACATTTTTACACAAATTTTATTTCCTCGGTTTCTGGGGTTTCTAAAATTACACAAGCATGGTAATCACCATAGGTCAAGAACCATGGACACCTGAATATGAATCTTGTGTTTACTCAAACCCTGAAGAAGTTCCCAACAAATGATACTGTTGGGTAAGTGCCTATTCTTAATGGTAGTCTTTGAAGCTTTTGCTTTGTTGCCCCTTTGGTCTTCTACTTATAGATGATAAGGAGTTCTTCTTTGTCTTAACTACAGAAAGTTTTGCCTGAACCCTCATTCACTCACTTTAATGTCAGTGGTGGGGGGAAGCTAATTCTGTGGAAAATTTCTTAGAGGAAGATCATAACAAAAGGAATTTGTTTCTTTGCTCAGAGTAGAACTTTGGGTAAGGCATTAACCCAGGTCTGGTGAGCCCTTAAATAGAGAGAAGTATTTGAGCAAATAAACTTTTTAAATTCCGTGAGTGAAAATGAGATCTATTGGAGACCAGGTGATGGTACACCCAGCTGAGTGCATATATGCAAGGACCTGGGTCCAGCCCTAGCCCCAACCTGCAGGGGGCACTTCAGAAACAGTGAAAGGGTCTTCAGGTGTCTCTCTTTCTCTCTCCTCTCTCCTTCTCTATCTTTCCCTCCCCTCTCATTTCTCTCTCACTCTCCTATCCAATAAAATTGGACAAAAAAAAAAAAAAGGAAAAATGTCTCAAGCCCCAGTGACAACACTGGTGGCAAAAGAAAACAAAAACAAACGAAGAAGAAGAAGAAGAACGAGGAGGAGGAGGAGGACGAAAGAAAGAATAGAGATGAGAAATGTATACACACATACCCTAAGGGGGATAAATATAGAATGTTAAGGGATCCTGGCTGCACATTAGGAGTCCATTGAATATTATCAGCTTTTATAGGCTTTATCATCAACACCTTCTACCACCAACCCTCCCCCCATGACCATATATATGTTGAAATGCAAACTCCAAATTTGACTGGTTGAGCTTTTAAATTAAGGTTTAATGAGGTCATAAAGTTACAGTCATATGCAAATTGGCTTCTCCACATTATAAGAATTCAAGAATGAGGACTATGGAGTATGAATTTTCTTTTCTTCCTCCTATCTCTAAATAAATTTCTAATCCTTTTCTAAGTCATTCTGGTATGCCTTGTGAATTCTTTGAGGCAATGTCAAGAACTCTCAGTCAAGTTAGTGGGTTACAATAGTATTTAAAAGGTTGGTTTGAAACCTGAACCCTTTAGATAAGCTTCTCAGAGTGAATAGTTTGTTTTAAGTTAATTGTTAAAAGCTGTGACCTTGGAGGACCACTGCAGTTTTCACTGGAGGGAATGAGGACATAGAACTCTGGTAGTAGGAATGGTGTGGAATTGTATCTTTGTTATATGTAATTTTGTAAATAAAATCAATATTAAGTCACTGATTAAAAAGAATTGTTGGCCATATTGCTTTCCTCCTTTTTAGAACCCAGTAGGGATGTTCTTGCCTTAGATAGTGCAATTGATTTTTCCCTTTGCCTACAATGTCTTTCTCCCAGGTATGGCTTGACTCCCCTAGTATCCTTCAGGTTTTTATATAAAGATTGTCACCTTCTCAGCAAGGTTTTTCTCTTTTATTCTATTTTAAATTACAGCACTCTATATGTATCTATTCTTTGTTTTCCCTGACATAAGCAGTTTTAAAAACTTTTTCTTTTTAAAATGTTTTTATCTTTATTTATTGGATAGAGACAGCCAGAAATCAAGAGAGAAGGGGGAGATAGAGAGAGAGTGAGAAAGAGAGACACCTGCAGCACTGCTTCACCACTTGCAAAGCTTTCCCCCTGCAGGGGCTGGAATCAGGATCCTTGAACGTTGTAATGTGCACTCAACCAGGTGCGCCACCACCTGGCCCTCCAAAACTCTTTCCTCTATGCAGCATATTGTGTGTTTTTCTCTCTCATGTTGTCCATTATCATTTTTCCACAATAGAATGCATGTCCCATGAAGGTGCAGATTTTTGTCTATTTTGTTCACAGTTACAGTTCTAGTACAAAGAGTATGGCCTGGTGAATGGCACTGTGTTTGACATTTCTTAGGTGAAGTATTGTGTTGAATTCCAGGCACCCATCCTCCTTCTTCTTTTTCCCCTCCTCATCCTTCTCCTCCTCCATCATGCAAGCATCTGGAACCTGGTGGTTGAAAAGAGAGTTAGCATACAAAGTCAATCAAATTGTTGACCAATCATGGACCTAAAGGCTGGAATAGTGCAGATGAAGAGTTGGGGGATCCTCCATTTTGTAGATAGCTGGTAGGCATATTTTAGTTATATTCCAAAGGGCCTATGGCTATACTTTTTTTTTCTTTTTCCTCCGAGCCTGAAATCTGATATGCAGGTGCATTCAAGTTATTGTCTGGGAAGATGATGTCATGGCTGGGATAAAGGACCAGAAAGCTGGATTAGGGAAGAGAGTAGCTCCCTAATGTGGGAAAGGAGTATAAATACTGTTGACTGTAAACCCCATCGATTTGATGTGATCTGGGGCCCATATTCAGTTTAGGAGCCTATGTAATCTCTGCATCCCTCTAGATCTGAGCTCACATTCTATGGTCATGAGTAGGAACATTCCAGGCTGCCCCAATATTGAACCATCTTCCTCAGGTGTAGCATAGAGTATGTTGTCCAGCCTCCCTTCAGAGGATGAAATACTCTCTACCATTGTTGATCCAAGTTGAGGGCAAGGTCCTATGGGGTCCCACACAGGGGTCTATTGTGTTGTTTCTAACAGAAATGACCGGTAACAATGGAGAGAGGGATTTATTCGAGGTCTAGGCCCATCATGTCTCTTTGGGAATCTCAGGACTCTCTGATTTAGGACCCCAGCTGATGGGGTGGCCTGATAGTGACTAAAGAGTCTTCATTAAAGTATGCCAGTCTCTTGCCCTTATTCAGCTTTTGCATTCCTTTCTTTGATAAGGTTAGCTTTGGAGAGAGTGAGAGAACTGTAATAGGAAATAGCTGAGGAGGGTATCTAAGTCTAAGTAGACACTATTTCATTATGAACTTTATACTGACTCATTATATATATGTGTGTGTGTGTGTGTGTGTGTGTGTGTGTGTGTGTGTATTTTTGCTTTCAGGTATATATTTTGCCCTAATTTAGGGATACATGTGAACATATGCTCTTTCTCATAAGAGCATATGTCTATATCTGGTCTATATCAAGGTTTTGGGACTTTGTTAGGAAGTGAACCTCCTGGAATGGAATTAGTGAATACTATGAAAGTAAAGGTCTCACCGGAGTAATGAGGGTGAAGGGTTGACATTCCATGCCTGACGTCTCTGGACACAGTCTGAAGTGAAGCATGCTGAGGTGGTACTTGTGTTGATTAGTGTGGGATCAGCGGATGCAATATCATTTGGTATGAATTGAGAGAAGCATGCAGGAAAGTGAGCCCCACTCTAGAGGTTCCAGGACTGGAGAAATATAGGCTATACAGAGGAAGTGGGAGGTTCCTGCTGTCTTAGGGCTTGAGAAGGCAATAGATAGTTATTGGTATAATCATATTTTTTGGCAATTGAGTTAACTTTGAAAAATCCCTTTGTTAGGAGTTGCTGTATCATATACAGCATCACCATAATTTATGTCCTTTGACATTATTTGTATATAGTTGTGCCACCAGTTGCTTCTGTTTCCCCCTGGTCTAAGATTTTAGGAGAGTCTATATTTCAAAGACTCAACCTATGTATTAAAAAGACTCAGTCTGTGCTTTAAAAAGTTTGAGGCATTCAATCATTTTTTCCCCTCTCATATTAATTAAGTAGTGATTTATATGACTACAAATTAATAGAAACACCATTCCCACCACCAAAAGACTGTTATCTATCCCATCCCCCCTTCCTTTCTCAACACCCCCCCCACCCTTTGAAGCTGACATTTACCCTCACCCTCAACCCAGGGTTTTTACTTTGGTGCACTACTTCAAATTTAGTCAAATCCTGTCTTTAGTTTTCCTTTCTGTTATTCTTTCTCAACTTATGTTTATGAGTGATCATCCCATGCTCATCTTTATCTCTCTGACTTAGCTCACTTAACATAATTCCTTCTAGCTCTGTCCAAGATGGGTCAGATAAGGTGGATTCATTGTTCTTAATAGCTGCATAGTACTCCATTATGTATATATACCACAACTTTCATTATATATATATATATATATATATATATATATATATATATATATCTCACATTATGTATATATACCACAACTTTCATTATGTATATATACCACAACTTTCAGCCATTCATCTGTTGTTGGGCACCTGGGTTGCTTCCAGCTTTTAGCTATTATGAATTGTGCTGCTATGAACATAGGAGTACACATTTCTTTTGGTTGGTTGTTATGGAGTTCTTGGGGTATATCCCTAGGAGAGGAATTACTGGATCATATGGAAGGTCCATGTCTAGACTTGTTAAGAGTTTTCCAGACTGCTCTCCACAGAGGCTGGACCAATTTACATTCCCACCAGCAGTGTAAAAGGGTTCTTCTGTCCTCACAGCCTCTCCAGCACCTGTTGCTGCTGTCCTTTTTGATGTATGCCATTCTTACAGGGGTGAGGTGGTATCTCAATGTTGTCTTTGTTTGCATTTCTCTGAAAATCAGTGACCTGGAGCAATTTTTCATGTGTTTGTTAGCCTTTTGGATCTCTTCTGTAGTGAATGTTCTGTTCATATCCTCTGTCCATTTTTGGATGGGGTTATTTGCTTTTTTGTTGCTAAGTTTGCTGATCTGTTTGTATATTTTGGTGATTAGTCTCTTGTCTGATGTATGGTATGTGAAGATCTGTATGTATGGTGAAAATCTTCTCCCATTCTGTGAGGGGTCTCCTTGTTTGTGTGATAGTTTCTTTGGCTGTGCAGAAGCTTTTCAATTTGATGTAGTCCCATTGGTTTGTTTCTGCTTCAGTCTTTTGCAGTTGGTTTTTTGCAATTGAGTTTGTATCATCAAAGATATTCTTGAGGTTTAAGTGGGAAAGTGTTCCATCAATGTTTTCCTCTAAGTATTTGATAGTTTCTGGTCTAAAATCCATGTCCTTGATCCATTTGGAGTTGATTTTTGTTTCTGGTGAGATAAGGTGGTTCAGTTTCATTCTTCTGCATGTTACAACCCAGTTTTCCCAGCACCATTTATTGAAGAGAGCCTCCTTCCTCCATTTAATATTTTGGGCCCCCTTATCAAAGTGTATATGTCCATAGATGTGGGGGTTTAGTTTTGGGCTTTCAATTCTATTCCACTTGTCTGTGTGCCTGTTTTGTTCCAGTACCAGGCTGTTTTGATGATGATGGTGTTATAATATAGTTTGAGATCTGGGAGTGTGATGCCTCCATTTCTGTTTCTTTTCCTCAAGATTGTTTTGACGATTCTAGGTGTTTTCTGGTTCCAGATAAATGATTGTAATTTTTGTTCTATTAAAGAAGCTTGGTGAAACTTTGATGAGTATCATGTTAAATTTCTGTATGGCTCTAGGGAGAATATTCATTTTGATGATATTTATTCTTCCAATCCATAAGCATGGGATATCTTTCCATTTCTTGGTATCATTTTCAATTTCCTTGAGTAGTGACTTACAGTTTTCAGAATACATTATTTCACTTCTTTGATCAGCTTTATTCCTAAGTATTTTATTGATTTTTTGCTGCAACAGTGAATGGGAGTAATTTCTGGATGTCTTCTTCAGATTTGGTGTTTGCATAAAGAAATGCTACTGATTTTTGTACATTGATTTTGTAGCCTGATACCTTGCTATATTGCCTAATAACTTCCAGTAGTTTTCTGCTGGATTCTTTAGGTTTTTCTATGTATATTATCATATCATCTGCAAATAGTGAGAGCTTGACTTCTTCCCTTCCAATCTGTATTCCTTTGATTTCTTTCTCTTGCCTGATTGCTATGGCAAGTACTTCCAATACTATCTTGAAAAGTAGTGGTGATAGTGGACATCCCCGTCTAGTCCCCAATCTGAGGGGGAATGCTTTCAGCTTCTGTCTATTGAGTATGATGTTGGCTGTAGGTTTGCTATATATGGACTATATATGCAGAAGGTGGAAGGTCTGGCTTCTGTAATTGCTTCCCCACTGAACATTGGCATTGACAGTTTGATCCATGCTCCTACCCTGTCTCTCTCTTTCCCTAGTGGGATGGGGTTCTGGGAAGTGGGACTCCAGGACACATTGGTGGGACATCTGTCCAGGGAAGTTCAGTTGGCATCATGGTAGCATCTGGAACTGGTGGCTGAAAAGAAAGTTAACATATAAAGCCAAATAAGTTGTTAACTAACCATGAACCTAAAGGGTGAAATAGTGCAGATGAAGAGTTGGGGGGGGGGGGGTCCTCCGTATTGTATATAGCTAATTATGTTATTTTAGAAAAGCAAAGTGTCTGCAACAATTCCCAGTGTGTAACTATAGCAACATCTGTAGGGGGGTGAGATTATGTCTACTGGAATCCCTTTTATAGGGGGTTGGGCATTGTGTATAGGATGAAATGCAAGGACCCTTGCAAGGATCTGGGTTCAAGTCCCTGGTTCCCCACTGTAACAAGCAGTGAAGCAGGTCTGTAATTCTTTCTCTCTCTCTCTCTCTCTCTCTCTCTCTCTCTCTCTCAATTTCTCTCTGTCCTGTCCAATAAAATGAAAAAAAAAAAAAAAGGCTTCCTGGAGCAGTGGATTCATAGTTCTGGCATCTAGCCTCCAGCAGGAAAAAAACATTCAAACAAACTTTTATATACTTTCCCATCTTGGTCACATTTATATTATTCATATCTTGGCTTAAGCAGGTTTGACTTAAACCAAAGATTACTTAATACACAGGTTGGGCTAGAGTCAACCACTTTTGAAGTTCATGGGCACAAGGACCTAGGCAGAGACTGGAATATAATTTATTGTTCTGTTAAAAGGAAAGAAAATGGAAGTTGAACAAATTAATAGCAGCTACTAAATGTTATTTAAAGAAATTACAATTTGGTTTATATTTTACTCCTTTTTGAGTCCTGACTTTTTTGAAGATGGATTAATGACATATATTTCTAAAACTGCTTAACACTGTTAGATTATTAATAATATGAGACTTGAATTAATTTCATTTTATATCTTTGATTACATTTCTACAACAGTCTTGCACTTGCCTGCCATATTAGCCCAAGGAGTGGTCACTGTGAAGTGGTAAAAGGAGTTTGGGGACTTTTTATATGAGGTCCAAGTCATTTTGTCCCTGTAATTCAGGGTTGTTTATCAGTCCTTCTGTAATGCTTTCTTTATGTGAATGATGTCATAATACAGTTTATCATCGCAGACATCAGATTTTCCAAGAGAACTTTATGTAACTTGAAATATTTTTCAGGGGAATTGATTTCCCAATTTAAACTTCATGGCTCACTGCTTGTGCTGTTTATAAACAAATAGCATGAATAATTTAGTTGAAGATTTACTATGAGATTATAGATATCATTTTTTTTTTTCAAAGTGGTCTGTATATGCCTTTGTCAGGGAAATCGGGATGTTCAAAATCGAAGAAGGTTCTTGTGGAGTTTTGTGCATTTTTGTGTGTATGAGTTTGCTACATGTGGTAGAAATTCATGTCATTATGGCAGAGATCAATTTAAGATGAAACTAGCTTTAACAAATGTGTTCTGTGAGTAGGGTCTTAATCTCTTGGGGATATATTGTCTTGTAAATCATAACTCATTTTGTATATCTACAAAAATCTCCCAGAAATTCAGAGAGGTTTAAATAAATTAATTAGAATAAAGGCAACAAAACTGACGTTAGCTCTTTCAATACTTATTTTCATTGCCATATTGTATATCAGTGAAATCTCTTTTGTGTGGGTTCATTAGTTTTTCCTTTCTAAATAATAAATTTCAATTCTCCTACCCCACTGGCCATTTCACAGCAATCATCAGTTACTCATGATGTGCCCACTATGTGCATACTATAGATCACAACAGCTAATATGCTTGTGGTGGGTGGTAACTCTTCTCAGAAAATATTATCTCATTTTCTCTTCAAGACACAAAGGAGGATTTCACTTTATGTACCTGCTTGTGGTTGACTAAGGCCTTGTGATTAGTTCTGGTTATTCATTTGTGAGCTGAAGTATCTTATGTCCCTTCTAGGTACGGTATTTAACTGTTAGCATTAGACCTTTCTGAGATTTGATAACATTTGAATTAACATTTGCTCTATCAAGTTGAGGCCATGAATGAGCAAAACTCCCATGCCTACAAGATACAGACATGTAATGAGATTTGAAAAGTAATCAGAGTCAGTAGATGGCTCAGCAGGTGGAGCACATGCCCTACCATACGCAGGGCTTGGTAGACATTTAGAAATGGAAATACACTATAAAAATATGGAAGATAAATCTGCAGGAGAAGCATGTTGTCTAGGCACTGAACCCCAGCAATAAACTTGATGTCAATAAAAAGAAAAAAAAAGGGCAGCAGAGGTGGGGGGGGGGCTGGTGGCATGTAGACATTTAGAAATGGATGTACAATATAAAAATATAGAAAATAAATATGCAGGAGAAGCATATTGTCTAGGAGAACAGATATTCTGACATTTGTCGAGGAGAGAAATCAGAAAACACTAGAATTAAGAAAAACAGAGGTTGACAAGTTAGCTTTAGTTTGACAATAGTTAAAAAAATTGTATTTGCAACTGAGAGAATATTTGCTTTATATTTACATCTGTTTAAACACTGAAAAATATGGCTACATAGATTTCTATGCCCCTGTGAGAACAATAGATAAGAATCAACTAATGGCCTGCTGCTTCTTTCTGTAATGTGAAATACATTTGTTATTGTCTTACACCCAATTTACATCACTCATTTATGCTACCTGCCTGTCTTATATGACCATGTTCTCTACTTATATGAGTGAATGTCAGGGTACAGCACAAGAGGTTAGAGGTCTCTTGATCCATCTACTGATCAAAATACTTTTTTGAATTATATGATGTATAGACACTGAGAATAGAGAACTACATGCTCTAAAATTATGAGTACTTTTCTGACAATCCATTTAGAGAAGGTATATAAAACCTTGTAATTTTTTTCACCGGTTTCATGTGTAAGGACATATATTTTAATATTAAGTTATTTTTATAAAAATATTTTATTTATTTATTCCCTTTTGTTGTCTTTGTTGTATTGTTGTAGTTATTATTGTTGTTGTTATTGATATCATCATTGTTGGATAGGACAGAGAGAAATGGAGAGAAGAGGGGAAAACAGAAAGGGGGGAAGAAAGATAGACACCTGCAGACCTGTTTCACTGCCTGTGAAGTGACTCCTCAGCAGGTGGGGAGCCTGGGGCTGGAATGGGGATCCTTACACCAGTCCTTGTGCTTTGCGCCACGTGCTCTTAACCCTCTGCTACCACCTGACTCCCTATTATTGACTTCTATGTAAATACTGTGCTTTGGTAAGACAGGAAATCTCCTGTGGGTAGAAACTTTGAAATGGCCTTTAGTTATCATATAGGGTGCACAAGTTTATATAATGTTTTCTTTTCGATAGTCTCCATCTGGCACAACGGTGCCTAACTTTTAACTCTACAACAGTAACAGTAGAGTCCTAATTAAAAGTCAGTTTTGAACCTAGGCCCTAATACTAACCAGGTATGAAACAGGCTATTTACATTCCTTGACCTGTTTGCTTCTATATATAGTGGAAGATTTGATTTGAAAACTCCTAAACTTCTGCCAGCACCTCAAATGCTTTGATTTACAATGCTTTGCTGAATAAGAAGGGGATATAATACTGTACTCTCATTCAGTCTCTGGCATTAAGAACTTATATCCCAGTTCAAATATGTATTTCCCATATATCTTTGGGCATATTCCTATACAATTTAGCTCTGTAGCCTCACTTTAATACTTATGCCATAGGGTGGAAGGGGAGATTCAATGTAAGATGTTCAATATGGCATCTAGCATATTGTAGTACTCACTAAGTGATGACTTCTTTAAAGCTACAGTTCTGAAAAGACAATTATGTGTTCTTCTTCCCTTTATTTTTAATTGTTCTCTGCTCCTCTAATTTTCATGTACATGCTCTATTTGCTAGCAAATTGGTATTATGGAGTCTGGCATAAGAAACAAATGCCCTTCTTTTTAAGTACATTGATTTATACCAGTGAGGATTTAGAATTTAATAGAGTTAATGGTTTTTCTTAGCAGTGGTAATTCAGACAACTGAGAAATTTGAAAGTAGGATTACCCAGCTCAGCAGTTTGCCCAGCTCTGCATTTCCAGTATTTAACAGTGTGCTTACTGTGTGCTGAGTGATCAATAGATGCTACTTGACTGAATCCTTGTGGGCCTAGTGATAGGTTCATTTTATAATGCCTAATATTTATTAAGTACTTAAGTATGTTCGACAATCTGTGCTTAATGTTTATATATACTGTCTAATTTAATTCTTTTAAAATGTTTTTATTTATTATTGGATAGAAACAGAGAGAAATTGAGAAAGGGGGAGATCTAGAGGGAGACAGACAGAGAGACACTTGCAGAACTACTTCACCATTTGAGAAGCTTTCTCCCCTCAGGAGGGGACCAGGGGCTTGTACCTAGGACCTTGTACACTGTAATATATACATGTAACCACTGCCTTGTCCTCTAAATTTAATTTTACCCAGTAGTACCACATCTCCCACTTTACATGTAGAGAATTAAAGCTTAGAGAAAGTAAGTAATTTGCTCAAACAGTGATAAAATGGTAGTGGTAGAATTCATCCACTAGAGTTGATGTGTTTTATTTTTGCACCATGACACATGGAAATAATTGCTCTTTATTGGGCCTTCTGGGTAGATGAAATGATAATAATCACCAGGGATTAAGCCTTGTCTCAATACTTGAACTTGTAGACATTATAATTGTTGAGTTTTAAGTTCTTTGAAGTTCAGTGCCCTTTCTTTGTACTTGTCAATGCTAGTATTCATTTTCATTCTCATTCAGGTGGCCCATCACATGTGGGTAAAACTCTTATGAATCTGAGCAGTTCCTATGACTCTGTCATTGTCACATTAGTGGTTTGGGTAGTGAAGTTACAAGTGATGACAGAAAAAGTAGGGTGTTTACTGTGAGAGTAGGCTGCCAGGTTTACATCTGAAAGTGAATGAATTCCCTCAAAACTCCAATTAAGGCTGAGCTATGTGAGAGAGCAAACTCTCTCCCTCCCTCTCTGTTCTTACTTTATTCATCAGTCTTTGGTTCTAAAGGCAGCTCATGACTCATCTAGAGATGATCAAATGTGATGTTTGGAAAATTATCTAAGCTGCTTCTTTTTTTTTTTTTCTTTTCTGGGACATGACATAATCCCCTCCTCATTTGCATCAGCCAGTGTCACAAAGATCCCAATATGTCCAGTCTGATTAAGGACATCCATCAGATTCAGAGATCACTACTCTTTCCCTCTTGTCAACTATATTTAATGAACAAGTATATCTTGAATGTTAATTTAAGAAATGGATTAGTACAGCGGATATATTAATGGTTATGTCTCTTCACTCTATTACTGAACTGTCGGCTTATTCTTGAGAAAATATTACTGGGCCAGAACCATTGCTCAATAAGAGTAATTTTGCATTGCCAATGGCTGTGCCCTTGTTTTGTTAGGTCCACATTACAGACATTATTTTCTAGAAGTCCATATTGTATTGCTTTGGAAATGCAGCTGACTCAAACTAGATCAACCCTTGCCATCACTACATGAATCACCTTATTATGATCATTTTCATTGTCTAGCTATTAAGAAAGATTTATTGATTTATTTATTAATAGGAGGAGGGGAGAAAGAGAGCTAGAATTTCATGGTGATATATGTGGTGCTGGCTGTCAAATTCAGGACCCTGTGCTTGTTAGTCCAGTGCTCTACCAGCTGTGCTACTTTCCAGGACCCTGTTGTTTTGTTTGTACTCTTCTTTCTGAGACATCTGTTTCTTTTTCAAACTGTTGTTGTCACTGGGCTTCAGTTTTATATCATCCTGAGATAGGTGTCAGTACATCTCACCCACCACCAAACTGTCATCTTCCACCACCATCCACCACTGAGTCTCTAACTCCCAGTATTCTCTTGCCTTCTCTCTGTTGAATGCTTATAGTTGCTGAGGTAGGTCACAGTTTATTAATTGTTCTCCTTGCAGTTGCTCTTGCTTTGTTTATCTTGCTATCCTGTTTGGACTTCAGTTTCATTGGACTGAATAATGACATGTCTCAGTTCATAGTGCATGATCCTTATTCCTCTTTGTAAGACTCCTGTTGTTATTTTCTTCCTTCCTCCCCCTTGTCTTGTTTCTTTACATTTACCCTAATTCGTTACCTACTTTCAGTTAGCTCCTTTCATTTGTTTAAAGCAGACTTTGTTGTATGTATGTCTCTTAAAATGTGCATTCCTGCTGTAAATGACACTTAGAAGATATGTATGATGCTAAATGTTCCACCCTTGCTTAATATAAGGTGCTGATCTCATGGTAGAGACATTGATGAACATTGAAAATATTGTTAGTTCCTGTAGCCTGGGAGGTGGTACAGTGGTTAAAATATTGAATGTAACAGTGTAAAGCCGAAGGTTTGATCTCTGGCATCTCATGTGCCAGAGTGAGGCTCTTGTTCTCTCTCCCTCCACTTGTTCATGTTAACAAATAAATCTTGAGGATTGGATGGTAGTGCAGTGGGTTAAGCACAGGCAGTGCAAAGCACAAGGACCAGTGTAAGGATCCTGGTTTGAGCCTCTGACTCCCCACCTGCAGGGGAGTCGCTTCACAGGCAGTGAAGCAGGTCTGCAGATATCTATCTTTCTCTCCCCCTCTCTGTCTTCCCCTTCTCTCTCCATTTCTCTCTGTTCTATTCAACAACAATGACATCAATAACAACAATAATAATAACAAAAACAATGATAAAACAACAAAGGCAACATAAGGGAAAAAAAGTGGCTTCCAGGAGCAGTGGATTCATGGTGCAGGTACCGAGCCCCAGCAATAACCCTGGAGGCTAGGTAAATAAATAAATAAATAAATAAATCTTAACATAATAAAATATTTTCAGTTCCTGAATATATAAATATTTTCTTTTCTTCTTTTTAAAATTTGTTTATTGGGGAACTAATGTTTTACATTCGACAGTAAATACAATAGTTTGTACATGCATAACAATTCCTAGTTTTCCATGTAACAATACAGCCCCCACTAGGTCCTCTGTCATCCTTTTTGGACCTGTATTCTCCCGCCAACCAACCCTAGAGTCTTTTACTTTGGTGCAATGTACCAATTCCAGTACATGTTTTCTCTTCTGATCTTATTTTTCAACTTCTGCCTGAGAATGAGATCATCCCATATTCATCCTTCTGTTTCTGACTTAGTTCACTTAACATGATTTTTTCAGGGTCCATCCAAGATTGGCTGAAAATGTTGAAGTCACCATTTTTAATAGCTGAGTAGTATTCCATAGTGTACCACCACTTTCTCAGCCACTCATCTGTTGTTGGACACCTGGGTTGCTTCCAGGTTTTGGCTATTGCAAATTGTGCTGCTAAGAACATATGTGTACACAGATCTTTTTGGATGGGAGTGTTGGATTCCTTAGGATATATCCCCAGGAGAGGAATTGCAGGGTCATAGGGTAGGTCCATTTCTAGCCTTCTGAGAGTTCTCCAGACTATTCTCCACAGAGGTTGGACCAAGTTACATTTACACCAGCAGTGTAGGAGGGTTCCTTACCCCACTACCTCTCCAGCATTTGCTGCTGTTACCTTTTCTGATGTATGACATTTTCACAGGAGTGAAGTGGTATCTCATTGTTGTCTTTATCTGCCTTTCTCTGACAAACAGAGACTTGGAGCATTTTTTCATTTGTTTCTCGGCATATTGGATCTCTTCAGTGGTGAATATTTAGTCCATGTCCTCCCCATTTTTGGATGGAGTTACATATTTTCTTATTGTTGATTTTGGCAAGCTCTTTATATATTTTGGTTAATAGCCTCTTGTCTGATATATGACATGTAAAGATCTTCTCCCATTCTGTGAGGGGTCTCTTGTCCATAGGTATGGGGCTTACTTCTGGGCTCTCACTTCTATTCCACTGGTCAGTGTGTCTATTCTTGTTCCAGTACCAGGCAGTTTTGATGACAATGGCCCTCTAATCCAATTTGAGATCTGGGAGTGTGATGCCTCTAGTTCTGTTCTTTCTTCTCAAGATTGTTTTTGGCAATTCTAGGTCTTTTCTGGTTCTAGACAAAAATTTGTAGCATTTGTTCTATTCTCCTAAAAATTGTGGTTGGGCTCTTGATGGGGATAGCATTAAATTTGTATATGGCTCTGGGTAGTATACTCATTTTGGTGATGTTAATTCTTCCAACCCATGAACATGAAATATCTTTCCACTTCTTTGTGTCTTTTTCAATTTCATTTAGTAGTGACTCATAATTTTCAGTATATAAGTCTTTACCTTCTTTGTTTAGATTTATTCCTAGATATTTTATTGTTTTTGTTCCTATAGTAAAAGGAATTTATTTCTGGATTTCAACTTTGCTAACAGTGTTTACATAGAGTAATGCCACTGACTTTTAAATGTTAATTTTGAAGCCTGACACTTTACTGTATTTCCTGATGATTTCCAAAACTTCTTGCTGGATTCCTTAGTTTTTTCTATGTATACTATCATGTCATCTGCAAATAGGGAGGGTTTGAGTTCTTCTCTTCCAATCTGTATCCCTTTAATTCCTTGATCCTGCCTGATTGCTATGGCAAGAACTTCCAACACTATATTGAATAATAATGGTGATAGTGGGAAGCCCTGTCTAGTACCTGATCTGAGGGGAAATACTTCCAGTTTGTCACCATTGAGTATGATTTTGACTGTAGGTTTGCTATATCTTTGCT
Source organism: Erinaceus europaeus (assembly GCF_950295315.1). NCBI lineage: Eukaryota > Metazoa > Chordata > Mammalia > Eulipotyphla > Erinaceidae > Erinaceus > Erinaceus europaeus. The sequence goes on from NC_080178.1 coordinate 19,014,576, forward strand.
ATATATATTTTGACTGTAGGTTTCCACTATCTTCAGGAATTTTCCCTCTATTCCCATTTTTCATAGTGTTTTTATCATAAAGGGATGTTGTATTTTGTCAGAGGCTTTCTCTGCATCTACTGATATGACCATGTGGTTTTTGGTCTTGCTTTTATTGATATGGTGGATCACATTGATTGATTTACATATATTAAACCAACCATGCATACCTGGGATAAACCTCGTTTGGTCATGATGAACAGTCTTTTTAATATACTGCTGTGTCTGGTTGGCTAGAATTTTGTTCAGTATTTTTGCATCTATGTTCATCAGAGATATTGGTCTGTAGTTTTCTTTTTTTGGTTGTGTCCCTGTCTGCTTTTGGTATCAAAGTGATATTGGCTCATAGAAGCTGGAAGGAAGTATTCCAGTGTGTTCAATCATCTGGAAGACTTTTCAAAGTAGAGGTATTAGTTCTTATTTGAAGGTTATATAGAATTCATTTGTAAAAGCATCTAGCACTTTTATTCTTGGGGAGGTTTTTGATAACTGTTTCAATTTCATTAGCTGTGATGGGCGTGTTCATATGATCTAGTTCCTCTTCATTTATTTTGGACTTTAGTAGGTATCTAGGAAATCATCCGTTTCTTCCAGGTTCTCTAGCTTGGGCATAGAAGTCTCGCATGATATGTTGAATTTCTGCAGTGTGTGTTGTGATATCTCCTTTTTCATTTATGATGTAGTTTATTTGGGCCTTCTTCCTTTTTTGTTTTGTGAGTCTGGCTAAAGGTTTGTTGATTATGTTCACTCTTTTGAAGAACCAACATTTACCTTTGTTGATATTTTGTATGTTTTTCTTATTTTCAATGTTATTTATTTCTGCCCTAACTTTAGTGATTTCTGTCCTTCTGGTTGGTTTAGTGTTCCTTTGTTCTTCTTCTTCTAGGTCTTTAATATGTGCAATCAGGCTGTTTATTTGTGCTTTTTCTTGTTTCCTAATGGGTGCTTGTATGGCTATGAACTTCCCACTCAGTACTGCCTTAGCTGTGTCCCAAATATTTTGATAGTGTGTGTCCTCATTGTCATTGAAATCTCAAAACATTTTGATTTCTTCCTTTATTTCCTCTTTGGCCCAGTAGTTGTTAAGTAGTGTACTGTTGAGCTTCCACATTTTGGGACTATTACTAATATTTTGTTGATTGTTATTTTAGTTTAATTCCACTGTGTTCTGAGAAGGTGCTTGAGATGATTTCAATGCTCTTGAATTTGCTGATGCTTCTTGTGGCCTAACATATGGTCTATCCTTGGGAATGACCCATGTGAACTTGAGTAGAATATATATTTGAGTTTATTGGGATGAATGATTCTGAAAATGTCCAATAGTTCTAGTTTATCTATCTCCTCATTTAGCTCCCTCATGTCTTTATTGATTTTCTGGCTGGATGATCTGTCAAGTTGAGAGAGTGAGGTTTTGATGTCCCTTACTATGACTGTGTTGCTGTTAATATATTGTGTAGCTCTTTCATTAAATGTTTTATATATTTAGATGGCTTCTTACTGGGTACATAGATGCTAATAATTATTAAGTCCTCTTGATTGACTGATCCTCTGAGCATTAAATAGTGTCCATCCCTATGTTTTTTAATTTTACTTATTTGAATGTCTATCATGTCATATATGAGAATAGCTGTTCCTGCCCTTTTTTTGTGGGTTACTGGCTTGTATGATAATTTTCCATCCTTTCCCTTTGAGTCTGTGATTGTCATGTTGAGTTAGGTGGGTTTCCTGTACACAGTATATTGTTGGGTTGTGTTTTCTGATCCATCTCCTACTCTGTGTCTTTTAATAGGTGAATTCAGGCCATTGACATTTATTGATATCAAAGACTGAAGATATTTTAACACCATTCTAGTAGATTTTTAGAGTGTTCTGATATATGGCCTATTTATGGTGAGCTGACTGTTTGTAGGAGACCTTTCAGAACTTCTTTCAGGGCAGGCTTGGTGATAGTTGATTATTTCAACTGTTGCTTGTCTGAGAAGGTTTTTATGCCTCTATCTCGTCTGAATCACAGTGTATCAGGATACAGTAGTCTTGGCTGAAAGCCTTTCACATTGAGCACTGGATACATATCTTGCCATTCTCTTCTGGCCAGTAGCATTTGTTTGAAGAAGTCTGCTGCTAATCTTATGGGTTTTCCTCTGCAGGTGAATCTTTTATTTTTTTTTCTCTTGTAGCCTTCAGAATACATTATTTATCCTTATTATTTTCCATTCTTAATATGATGGGTCTTGGTGTCTTTCAGTCTGGGTTAATTCTGTTTTAGACCCTCTGAGCTTCTTGAACCTTTATGTCTTGATGTTGTCTAGACTAGAGAGGTTATCAGCTATTATGTCCTGTAGAATGCTTTCTTCCCCTCCCTCTCTTTCTTCTTCTGGAAAGCCAATAATGCATATATTGTTTCTTTTGAATCATCCCATAGGTCTCTGTTGTTGTTTTCAGTATCTCTTAATCTCTTTTTGAGGTCTCTTACTTCTTTTATAGTTGTCTGTAATTCGTCCTCGATCTTGCTCATTCTGTCTTTAGCCTCATTTATTCTATTCTCTCTCTCCTCTACTGTTTTCAGGAGTTCATATATTTTGTTATCCTGTTCTGATACCGTTTTAGCTTGTTCATCTAGTTGTCTTCTTAGCTCAGCTATTTCAGTTCTCTAATAACCTTGAGATAATTCATGTTTTCTTCCAGGGTCTTATTTGTTGTTTCTGCATTTCTGATGACAATTGTTCCAAATACTTTACTCACTGCTGTGTTTATTTCCTTAACTAGTGTTTGTTTGTTGACCTTATTAATTTGTGCTTCACCCTTTGGGGACCTTTTAGCTGGACTCTTGTCCTGGTTCATTTCTCCAATATTTCTTCTTGTTGGTTTAGCCATTTTATATAGTATTTTATGAGGTCCCTCTCTCAGTACTTTTTAAATTACTGATCACTCTTGCCTGGATTGACTTGTTTCTAAGTAATGTAATTAAAGTGTTCACAGTTGTGGAAATTGACACTTGTTTCAATATTATTTTAACCCCTGAGTTGGAGCACAGTGGCTTAAAAGCCTTTTTTGTTCTTTTTCTTCCCTGTAGGCTATGGAAGCCTGAAGGCTTTTAAACCGTTAGTAGGCTTCTTAGCTTAATCACTGACTCCTGAGCAAGAGATAAAGCAGGGTGGGGCGGAAATAATTCAGAGGCTATGCAAAGAGTCTCTCACAGCCCCACAGCTAGACCACTGAGGTATAGATCTTCTCCTGAGTTTTCTGTTTAGTCCTCTGTCCCCTGGTGTCAGCACAGGGTCTCCCCCCCTCCCCCAATGCTACAGATTCTGAGGGCAGTAGCAATGGAGACTCACAGTTGCATTTGGTGGGTCTTAGGGGAGTCCTCTCCTCCCTTCAGCCATGTTTTTGTTGGTGAAACAGACTGGAGGTGGTGTCTCAACTGGTAAACTGCTGGACTATTAATCAGCTACTTAATCTCTCCCTAGGTTCCTCGCTGTCCACAAGCCACGTGTTTTTGCACTCACCAGTAATTTGGTGGGTTCCTGAAGTCGTTCTAGTCCTGCCTTGTTGCGGTCCCAGGTTGTCTCCTTTGGTATTCCTAGTTGACCCAGGAAAGGAGAGGAGAGAAAACCATAAATATTTTCTTGATGGGAAGTGAGAGCAATACCCTACACTATCATGCAAACAAAGGAATAAAAATCTTATCTGAGTGAAAGCTTCAGGTTCCTTATTACTAACATGGAGTTGATAATAATACTTACATCATGAAGTTCCTGAGGTTAATATGAGATAATTTGTGCAATCTGCTTAGTACTGCTCCTGAAACATTGATAAATGGTTTATAATTGTTACTTTAACTCCAGTGTTCTTTCATACTACAGTGAGCTACATTATAATAAGAAGGTCTGTTTTTCATTATTGAGACATTACTTTATGGATTATCTGAAAAATGTAATAAAAAACTAGGGATGAGGACTGATAGTCTGCATTGTGATGTTTAATTGTGAGCAGACACATTCATGCCTCATGTGCAACAGACTGAGAACTGAGAGCTCGAGTACAGTTTTATGTTGTAAGGAAATACAATTAACAACTACATTCTCACTTCCCAATCAATATTCATAATTGCTATTGTGTTGCATTGTCAGTGTGCATATGTGGTAAACAGTATATATATTACTACTACTTCTACCAGTATTTCCATTTATTCTTATCTCATTTTGTATTTTTATTGTTGCTATTATAGACCCAGACCCAACATCTGGACTTCTGATCAAGGACCAGGGTTACCGCTGGGGGCTTGGTGCCTGAACTATGAATCCACTGCTCCTGGTGGCCATCTGTTTTTCCATTATTGTTGTTGCTGCTGCTGTTGGACAGGACAGAGAGTAATTGAGAGAGGAGGGGATGACAGAGATGGGGAGAGAAAGATATAGACCTGCTTCACCACTTGCAAAGTAACCCCCCTGCAGGTGGGGAACCGGGGGTTTGAACTGTGGTCCTTGCACTGTTCCTTGTGCTTTGCACTATGTGAGCTTAACCTGGTGTGTTACCATCCAGAACCCTGACAAGTTCAGATTTTATTGCAAACAGTACATTCTGGGGGAAACAAAGGAATGGGATGATGACTGCTTTATGGGGCAGAATCCAAGAGGAAACTTTCAGTAATTGGGGGACAGTTTCACATCTCTTCAGTGTCCAGGTATCTATGAAGCTGGAGTAGCAAGTTGTCTATTCTGATAGAGTTTTGGGAAGCTTCATAGACTGCCAGAATTATGCAGGTTGTACAGGAAGTTCTTGTGGTACCATAGTCTGAGTCTGGTGAGCAGGAAACATTTCTATAAGCAACTTAGTATTACTGAGTTTTTATCAATCAGAATTACATTCACAATCCATCTGTGTTGTGTCAGTTTGCTAATCACTCACTCGTTGTTTTTTCCTTAGTTTTCCTGGCACTTTGCTGCATAGAGAGTCAACTCAGTGATCCTTCTCTTGAGTGCCTAGAATTTTGAAGTAGATCCATGGGTATGAAAGCGATGAAGAGTTCTATAGCTCTGTACATTTGTGATTGATTATAAAATAAAGTATGAAGCTGCTAACCAAGCTTGTTAATTGTTAAGCATGAGTACTCTTTCAGTTTTTCCTTCCTAAATTTACAGAAGATATTGTTCACATAGGGTATACACAGTAGTTATATAATTTAGGAATGTGGCTATGTTTCAGCAGGGTGGCAGGGATGGAGAGTTAAAAGGTCTGAGACAGTTAGTTTTTTCTAAGTAGTTTTTTCTATGGTCCATTTCAGTCTGTCCTGTCACTAACCTTCATCCAGTGGCAGAAAAGCAATAGGCAGTGCAATACAGTGGTGAAGATCAATTACTCTGAAGTTAGAGAAGGAACTTTCTTGTTGGGTAACTTTAGGCTACTGTCTCCTCTTGTGTAACGATGAGTAAAAACTAATGCTATCTTAGTGTCCTTGTAAAAAAAAAGTCAGTACTATAATACATGCAAAGTGTTTAGGTTGTTTTGTGGTGCCTGAAAGCTAGTATTTGATGAAATGTATCTATCATCATGATCAATATCTATCTCATGATATATAATCAATCATGGTTATTACTGAGGCTCAGTGTCTGCCTATAAGACAAATTCACTGCTCTTGGTGGCCATTTTGTTTGCTCCCCACACCTTTTTTTAAAATCTTTGATTTCATAGGGCAGAGAGAAATTGACAGTAAAGGGTGAGGTAGGGAGAGAGAAAGAATGGCCCCTATAGCACTTTTTCACAGGAAGGAAGGAAGGAAGGAAGGAAGGAAGGAAAGGAAGGAAGGAAGGAAGGAAGGAAGGAAGGAAGGAAGGAAAAGAAAAGTGTTGACTGATTTTATATCTTACTTATTCCTTGCAGGTGGAGACTTGAGGCTTGAAACTTGATTGTGGCAATCTGTGCACTTACTGGGTATGCCACTACCTGCCCTGTACTAGGTATTTGCAAAGTTTACAAGTCAGTAAGATATAAAATCACTCAGCACTTTTCCTTCTCTTCCTTCCTTCCTTCCTTCCTTCCTTCCTTCCTTCCTTCCTTCCTTCCTTCCTTCCTTCCTTCCTTCCTTCCTTTCTTCCTTCCTTTTTTCCTTTCTCTCATCGCTGGGGCTCAGTGCCTGCACTACAAATCCACTACTCATGGAAGCCATTTTTCCCATTTTTGTTGGCATTGTTGTTGGATAGGACAGAGAGAAACTGAGAGAGGAGGGGGTGACAGAGAGGGGAAGAGAAAGATAGACACCTGCAGACCTGCTTTACCGCTTGTGAAGCTACCCCCCTGCAGGTAAGGAGTGGGGGGCTCCTACCAGGATCCTTAAGCCCATCCTTGCACCATGCGTGCTTAACTCACTGCATTACCTTACCACATGGCCCTCCCCCATTCTTCCTTTCTTCTTTCCCTCCTTCCTTCCTCCCTTTCCTTTTTTCTTTCCCCTTTCCTTTCCTTTCCTTTCCTTTCCTTTCCTTTCCTTTCCTTTCCTTTCCTTTCCTTTCCTTTCCTTTCCTGTCCTGTCCTGTCCTGTCCTGTCCTGTCCTGTCCTGTCCTGTCCTGTCCTGTCCTTTCCTTTCCTTTCCTTTCCTTTCCTTTCCTTTCCTTTCCTTTCCTTTCCTTTCCTTTCCTTTCCTTTCCTTTCCTTTCCTTTCCTTTCCTTTCCTTTCCTTTCCTTTCCTTTCCTTTCCTTTCCTTTCCTTTCCTTTCCTTTCCTTTCCTTTCCTTTCCTTTCCTTTCCTTTCCTTTCCTTTCCCTTTCCTTTCTCTCTCTCTCTCTTTCTAAAGCATAATGGTATAGATTGTAGGAAACAAGTCAAAGGGGGAAGGGATTGTTGGAGTCAACTTCTACCCAAATATTTCCCAGCATTTCTCCTGGTCACATTAAGTGAGTGAAGGTGCAAAAGGATATTCTCTGTCAACAACTGTGGTGTTTGCTCACACATGCAGGAACCTGTTAGAACTAAACATGCCCAGTTTCTCAGAAAGTCAAATCAGCTTTTGCTTTAAGAGAAAAACTTTATATCCATTCAAACTCAGAATCATATATGAAGATTAGAATGTCCCAAATTAATCTCTCCTTCCACAGCACCAGGGAGTGCTAACTCCTGGCTATCTTGACAGTTCCCAGTTCTTCTTCTTTACATTTCAGGAGAGCAAAACCAGGAGGAAGGGACTGGGATTTGGGTCCCTGAGGATGTCCTTTTGTATCTAGATGTGGTTTTAGCATTTTTGATGGCTGGGGTTATAGTTCAAGCCAATTTATCAAATTTAGGTCCTACTCTTCTCCCAGGGTCATATGAGATAGCCCATTCCTTTTGGAGTTGGTTTCACTGTGGCGGAAAAATGGGATTTCAATCAATAGGTGTGTTCTTTCCTTTTGTATCAGCGGGGCTCAGGTAAGGTTAGGTCCCCAAGAGTGAGAGCCTATGACCAAACCATTCATTTTTGAATCTGAAGAAGTGTGTGCTGCTTCATTTTGAATTAAAGCATGCCCATATCTTTCCTCCCCATAGGCACTGAAAGTCTCATTTGGCAAGCATTTCACAATATAAAATATGAGAAATTAAAACTTCAAATTAGGGGAGTCAGGCAATAGTGCAGCGGGTTAAGCACAGGTGGTGCAAAGTACAAGGACTGGAGTAAGGATCGGGGTTTGAGCCTCCGGCTCCCCACTTGCAGGGGAGTCACTTCACAAGTAGTGAAGCAGGTCTGCAGGTGTCTAACTTTCTCTCCCCCCTCTGTCTTCCCCTCCTCTCTCCATTTCTCTCTGTCCTACCTAACAACGGTTACATCAATAACAACAACAACTACAACAACAATAAAAAGGGCAACAAAAGGGAAAATAAATATTAAAATATGTATATAAAACTTTAAATTTGAAAATTTTCCCTACAATATAGTAGCAATGACGTTCTCTCCCAGTCTTGCACCAAGTGCCATGCTCCTTGTAATTGTTATTGAGTGGTATTAAGACTAGATAGGAGGCTGGGTAGTGGCACATCTGGTTGAGCACACGTTACAAGCACACAATGCTCAAGGACCCGGGTTCAGAACCCAGTCACCACCTGAAGGGGAGAAACTTTGTGATGAAGCAGTGTTACAGATGTCTCTCTTATTCTCTCCCTCTCTATTATCCCCTTTCCTCTCACTGTCTGACTGTCTCTATCCAATAAATAAGTAAAGATGATAAAACAAATTAAAAAAAGAAATAAAAAAGACTATATAGGTTGACTCATAGGTGAAGATTGACAAGCTTCCTTCCCATAATACTTTTATTTTCTTTATATAATAGGATATTGTTGCTCTTGCATGAAGTAATCTTTTCAACACTATTATTTACTTTAATTTTTTTTTTGGCTTCCAGGGTTATCTCTAGGACTCAGTGTCTGCACTATGAATCCATTGCTACTGGAGGCCAATTTTTTTTCTATTTCTGTTGCCCTTGTTGTTGCCATTATTGTTATTGCGGTTGTTGGATAGGACAGAGAGAAATCGAGAGGAGCGGAAAGCAGAAAGAAGGAGAGAAAGATAGATACCTGCAGACCTGCTTTACCACCTGTGAAGTGATCCCCACCCCCGTCCCCGCAAGTGGGGAGCCAGGGACTCGAAATGGGATCCTTGAGGCAGTCCATGCACTTTTCGCCATGTGCAGTTAACTCGCTGTGCCTCTGCTCAGCCCTGCTTTAAAAAGATTTGTTTATTTTATTCCAGTGGGTGTGGGACAGACACCAGAGTAGTGTTCAATTCCGGTTTATGGTGGTACTGAGGGTTGAAACTGGGGTCTAGGGAACTCAGTCATAAAAAGTCAGGTGCAGGGGCTGGGCAATGGTGCACCTGGTTGAGTACACATATTACAGTGTGGAAGGATACAGCTTTATGCCCCCAGTCCACACCTGCATGGGGGAGACTTCACTAGTGATGAAATATTGTTGTAGGTGTCTCTCTTTCTCTCTGTATTTTCTCTCCCTCGCTCATTTCTCTCTGACCTATGAAATAAAAGGAAAAGTCTGGTGTACAATCATTGTGTTATTTTCCCCTGTCCTGTTATTTACCTTATACAAATGCTAATATACCTATTTTTTTATTTGGTTAAGTTTTATGCTTTTTATTTTATTTATAAAATGGTCACACTGAAAAAACCATAGGATAAGAGGGGTTCAACTCCACACAGTTCCCACCACCAGAACTCCATATCCCATCCCCTCCCCTGATAGCTTGCTTTCCTATTTTTTAACCCTCTGGGAGTATGGACCCAAGGTCATTGTGGGATGCAGAAGGTGGAACGTCTGGCTTCTGTAATTGCTTCCCTGCTGAACATGGGCATTGACAGGTCGACCCATACTCCCATCCTGTCTCTCTATTTCCCTAGTAGGGAAGGGCTCTGGGGAAGTAGAGCTCCAAGGCACATTGGTGGGGTTGTCTGTCCAGGGAAGTCTGGTAGCATCCTGCTAGCATCTGGGAACCTGGTGGCTGAAAAGAGAATATGATTGGCATGTTTCTAGATAGTAATACACTTTTTTTGGTCAGTAGGTTGTGAAGGGTGTGACTTTTACAATTGCACAGCAGTGATTGATTTGGGCATCATAATACTCTCCAGTAAGGGTAGTTGGGTCCACAGTAGCACAGGGTCATCACCTATTTATTGAGGCAGTATTTCTTAGTGTGGATCCCGACCAGCAGCTTCAGTGCAATTGAGATTATTCTCTGCCAATAAAAATATAGCTTTCTAGGCTTATTCCAAAAGTGTACAGGTTAGTCTTGTTTACACTAGTTTAAGAATTACTGAAATTGAGCTGTGTCTAGGCTGTCCTATATAGCTGTGGGGGTGGGGCATGGTCAGAGGTTGATAAATTGGACTGAACTTAACTCCAGCAGTTAACACAAGACTGGAAACAGAAGGATGATTCCAGGGGCTCAAATTTCTACCACCTTCCTGATAGCCCTACATTTTTCTTTTTCAATGCAGAGTAGTTAAGACCCATTAAGAACTTTGTTAGAGTAGCCTTGTTCCTGTTGGCAGGAAGATTTGGCAAGCTTTAACCTCTCCCCAGTCCAATGCCTAACTTTCCTGTCTTCCCCCAAAACTACCTGAATAAAAAAAAAAGTCTGATTTTTTTTAATAAAAAGGAAACACTGACAAAAACCATAGGATAAGAGGGGTACAACTCCATACATTTCCTACCACCAGAACTCCATATTCCGTCCCCTCCCCAGATAGCTTTCCTATTATTTATCCCTCTGGGATGTTTTGTGGAGGAAGGGAAATTGAACTGAGATAATGCCATCCTCCCATAGCATAATACAGCAGATTTCCCTTAAGTAAAAGTGAGCGTGGCAGTTTGGCTTATTGTAGCAATGAGGCCCATTGTGTGCTTTGCTGCAGCTTTATTTATTATTATTATTATTTTAAAAGTTTCCATCTCTTTTTTTGAAGCTTTATTTGTTTATTTAATTCTATAGCCAGATAGAAACTGAGACGGAAGGGGAATAGAGAGGGAGAGACAGACACTGGCAGTACTGCTTCACCACTTATAAAGTTTCCCCCCTGCAGGTGGGGACCAGGGGCTTGAACTTGTTTGGGTCCCTGTACATAATAACATGTTTACTTAACTAGGTGCACCACCGTCCAGCCCCTCTTTGCCTGCACCACATGTATCAAAGTGAAGTTCTATCTTTCTCAATTCACCTTTTCGTTGGATATCCTGACTCTATCAGCATCTTTTCCTTCTAAGTCTTCCTCTTCAACATATGCTGACTCTGTTCCTCTTCCTTTTAGATAGTTCAGTTGTGGTAGACATTTGAGTAATGCAGGGGTAGGCATGTCTCTCCTAGAAATTTGAAAGCACAGCACAAAGATTGTCAGTAGACTAAACTGGCAGAGTGTGTCAGTGTCACTTAGAACTGTGACCTGAAGACTTGGCAACCTTTTATAACCTGGAATCACTGGGAAGCATTGGGATGCATTGGATCGACCTTCTCGTGGTGCATCCCGTGAGTCCCCATTCATTGGGGAAACTGACGATCCTTCCTAGCCGACTGAATCCACATGGATCCCGGTCACTTTCAAAGCCAGCAACGAGCAGCTCCTGACAGCTTTCAACCTGACGCTGTTGACTGGCTATGGAAGAAGGGCAAACGCTAGAAGAAGAAAACTGGGAAGTGGAGAGTATGGCTCTTAATTAGAAAAAAAGCACAGCGTCGTTGATTATAAATCTATCACTCAGAATGAGAAAATCTTCCACTTATAATTTGGCATAATACATTTTCATCACTTGTAATTTTGATTTAATGCTTATCAATAAGAGCTCTTTGAGACTTTTAAATTACAGTCACTCTCTCATATGCTTTTGAATTTCCCTATTGCTCATAAATAGAATATGTAAACAAAAAAGTGTTCATTTTCAAAGTTCAACTCTTTGGATTCGCTTTCATTTTTTATATTGTACTGTCTGCTGTCCCATTGATAAACATGGTGATGAGATACTTAAAAAGTCATGTTTCACTATTGTCTGCACTATTTTCATCATATGAAGTGACTGTTCTCATATCAGGGTGCTGTGCTTTTCTAGCTGAGGAAATTCATAGTCCTAGTTTGATTTTGTGTCACTGGAAGTCATGCAGTTTAAAAGGCACATAGAGATGAGACCATGTGGATTCTAGAATGACGGAAATAAGTATTGTCTTAGGGAAAGAAGAACTTCAGAAGGCATGAACACAAATACAGAGTTTGGAGGATATGAAAACACAGAAGATTGTAGGAAGAGAGACCTGAAGACTCAAGATTTGGTAAGGACCACTTATAGTCCGCCCCAGATGTGGGCTATAGGATATTACCACAGCTGTAAAAGAAGCTTGTTTATACTTAAGGCAGCTTGAGTAGAAATTCTTCTTCTTATAATTAAACAATTCATGACTAAGATATCCTGGAGAAGTTCATGTCTAACGGAATATGAACACGTAAACAGAGACAATTACAACAGTGCGTGGTTTGTACTAGGAAGAAAATTATGTTCAAAGTCCTAAGGGAGAACATAGGGTGACTGTTTTTGTATTCGTCTTCCTGTCATTTCAGAGGTGAGGACCAGCTCATTCGAATATTTAATGAATTGTGTTCATTAAGGCATAGGGTTTTCCAGAAGCAAACTGGTACTGTTCCATCAAAGAATTCTAAAGTAGTTGTCAACTAAGGCATATGCTGGTGGGTCACTTTTATTTTGGGAACTCAGCCTGGGCTCCTTTCTGATGACTGCATTAGGGCTTTCAAATGTCCTGTATTTTTCCTGGCCATGCTTTGTCTGTACTTTGCCTCTTTTGCTTAATCTCTCCCTCCACTCTTGTCATTATGTTTCTTTACTTTGGTAGATATAACTTTGTGCTTTCTATTCTCCTGTCTTCTACCAATTCTTTCTCCATGTAGTTTACAACTACCCTTGGAAGGCCCAATTAATTCCCTAGGCTTTCGAGAAATCATCCCTGATTATGTTAGCCCAATCTACAGCTTCTTTTATTGATAATTTTGTATCAAAACCTATATTTAATTGTTTTAATATGGCTGGTACAATTTATCATAACTTTTTTCCTTGGAGGGTGGGGGGTTCATATTTTAATATTTTGTTCAAAAATGTATGTTGAACAACATGCTCAAATACTAGACACTAAACTCTGAAAAGGTGAAATAAAGGAGGTTTAATATGTGAAAAGAGATAATTTGTAAAAGACATATATAAAAATGGTAGAAAGAAAAATAGAGATTAAGATCTCCGAGCATTTAGAAGAGGAAGAAATTCCTTCTTTTTGGAGTGAAAGGAAGCTTCTTTGTTGCAGTAGTGATTGTATTAGACGTTGAATGGTGGTTAAGATGTAGGGAATACAGAAAATATGGTCAGGGTAGGAATCTCATTGCATTTCACAGTCAGTGCATTCAGGGGTCATTTCTTTCGGGCTGGAGTTAATAAAAACATTCTTTTAGTGGTCTAGGTAGTAATCATTTCAGATTTTACAAACCCTATGTCCTCTGTATCATCTGTACTACTCTAGCACTGTTGTCTGAAAACGGCCATAAAGTATATAAATAAGCATGGTTATGTTAAATAAAGCTTTATTTATAAAACTGTGGTTAAATTTTTCCCAGCTCTTGATTTAAGGTGTTACATGAATATATGAATATATAGTGGAATGTATAATCACAACTTCAGCAGTGCACAACATTAATGGAGACTAGAAAGAATTTGCTGAAAAGTTGGCATAACTCTTATTGACTAATCCAATTTTGAATATATTTTTCTTCTTTTCAGTTTTATAAATTTTCACCCAAAGATTTATAAAGATCATGAACTAATTTTATACTAAGAAAAATCCAACTTTATAGAATTAAAGTCTAGACAATAGAAGTCTACATAACCTAGACACTGGCTCATTGATGCTCAGAGCATACATGAGTTTAGCTTGACTTACAAGCTTCACCTCTAGTAATGAGGCAGTTTCTCCCTTTGGAATGCCAACTTAGATGCAACAGAGTTTGTGTCAGTGCCAGGCTGTGTCTTCTGTTGCCCCTGTCAACAGATTCACAGAGCTACTATGTTGTTCCAGATACATTATATCAAAAAGGCTGCCAAGACAGGAACTAAATTGATTTTCTGGTTCCACCCTTCACCCTCTTTTTTGTGGTCTCTAAAGGGAGCATAGAGTTTTTAAAGCACTCTATATGACATGCTGCCAAGTCAGATAGAAGATGGAGTAATTGTTGATTTAGCCTTCACCCCAGAGCACAGCTATGTCAATGAAATATGGTCAAACAACAACAGTTCTTTGATTATAAGTGAGCTTAGGAAATAGAGAGTAGACATTAAATCCTAAGGTGCAAGGACTGATATTTATAAGAGGTATGAGGTCTTGTATACCTTCACTGTGTTTTTGCTTTCTGTGTTTGCTTGACTTTTAAAAAAGTACTTCAAATAGGTATGACTATTTCCATTTTACAATCAGCAAATGTGAGATTCAGAGATGTCTAACAATTTCCTCTAAGTTACAAAAAAGTAAATCTGTGGTAAAGTCAGAACTGAACTCAAATCTGACTAAGCAAGCTGCTTGTTCTGCTTTGTTCCACTTCCTGTTAATTCTACTTCTTCCATTACAAGAGTCATGTGCCTGTGTGTACATAAATGAACTTTTTTCAACTTTTTTTTTTTTTTTACTAACAATCGACAAGATTGTGGGAGAAGAGGGTACAATTCATATAATTTCCACCACCAGAGTTCTGTATCTCTTCCATGGGAAGGATCCCTATCATTTATCCCTCTGGGAGTATGGACCAAACATCTTTATGAGGTGCTGAAGGTCAGAGGTCTGACTTCTGTAATTGCTTTTCTGCTGAACGTGGACATTGACAAGTTGATCTATACTCCCTGCTTGTCTCTACTTTCCTGTAGTTGTGTAGGGCTCTTGGGAGCTGGGGTTCTAGGACACATGAGTGAGGTTGTCTGCCCAGGGAAGTCAGGTTGGTATCATGGTAGTACTTTTCAACTTCTGTCTGCGTGAGATCATCCCATATTCATCCTTCTATTTCTGACTTACCTCACTTACTATGATTCCTTCAGGCTCCATCCAACACAGGTGAATAAAGTAAAATCACCATTTTTAATAGCACAGTAGTATTCCATTGTGTATATATACCACAGCTTTCTCAGTCACTCACCTGTTATTGGACACCTAGGTTGCTTCCAAGTTTTGACTATTATAAATTATGCAGCTATAATTATAAGTATATACAAATCTTTTTGGATGGGTGTCTTTGGTTTTTTAGGATATATCCCTAGGAGAGGAATTACAGAATCATAGGGTTGGTCCACTTCTATCCTTCTGAGAGTTCTCCAGACTGCTCTCCTAAGGGATTGGATCAATTGACATTCCCACCAGCAGTGCAGGAGGGTTCCTTTGTCCCTACATGAATGAATTTTGAAGTGCCTATGAAATGCTAGATCAGCCTAGCCTAAAGTATTTCTGGGGAGTCGGGCTGTAGCGCAGCGGGTTAAGCACAGGTGGCGCAAAGCACAAGGACCGGCATAAGGATCCCGGTTCGAACCCCGGCTCCCCACCTGCAGGGGAGTCGCTTCACAGGCGGTGAAGCAGGTCTGCAGGTGTCTATCTTTCTCTCCTCCTCTCTGTCTTCCCCTCCTCTTTCCATTTCTCTCTGTCCTATCCAACAACGACAACAACAATCATAACTACAACAATAAAACAACAAGGGCAACAAAAGGGAATAAATAAATAAAAAAAAGTATTTCTGAATAGGAAAGAGAGTATATTGGCAAGGTAAATGAATGTTGATACTGAAATTTAACACTGAGTGATGGCACAACACATATGTTTGTGAGGCAGAATCCAAAGACATTTTATTAGACTTAATTAACTTATCCTGTGGAAAAAGGAATACATTCTTTAGAAGGAAATGACAGAGTATCTCTCCTATTTTTTTTTCTTTCCTCTTCCAGAACAATAGTACCAGTTTTCAGAGATACTAGACTCACGGACACATAAATTGAAATAGCTAGGAATGAATAACATGAGTTAAGAATCTTGAAGTGGACTTTATAATTAGATAATCTTGTTTTTAATTCCAAACTTTGCACTTGCCATATGTATTCAGAGTCTTCAAAGTAACTAAGCCAGTGCAAAGCATATGGATAGTCATACGTGGGAGAGGAAAGAAAGGGAGATGCTTTTAAATGAAATAGTTTATATGAAAGGAAGGACTGGCAAAAATCAGAAGGCTGGAAATTTAGGGAAGAGTTGATGTTGTAACAGGTCTGATGGCAACAATTACTTCTTCTCAGGAACTCGTCCTCCCTCTCCCAAGTTTTTCAGCTAACTAGATAAGGTCCATCTACATTATGGTGGGCATTATGCTTTACTCAAAGTCTAGTGCTTTAAATGCTAATCTCATATTAAAAATACCTAATATTTGAGTAATATTTGAGCTGGTGTTTGAGCAGGCATCTGGGCACGATAGTTGACACATAAAGTCAACCATCACACTATAAATATCCAGAAGTAATTTAGCAACCCAAATCTTGTTTCCTTTCCTACTTGATAGGAATACTGATGGTGTTGACAATAAAAGGTTGCTTTGAGTCTAAGAAGAGCTAATGCATATACTTTTCTTTTTTTAATTATTTTATTTTATTTTTATTTATTTTTTATTCCCTTTTGTTGCCCTTTTTTTTATTGTTGTAGTTATTATTGTTGTTGTCGTTGTTGGATAGGACAGAGAGAAATGGAGAGAGGAGGGGAAGACAGAGAGGAGGAGAGAAAGACACCTGCAGACCTGCTTCACCGCCTGTGAAGCGACTCCCCTGCAGGTGGGGAGCCAGAGTTCGAACCGGGATCCTTATGCTGGTCCTTGTGCTTTGCGCCACCTGTGCTTAACCCGCTGCGCTACAGCCCGACTCTCATGCATATACTTTTCAAAGCACTGACACATAGTAAGCACTCAATAGATTTTAATTAATGTTACTGCAGAAAATGCAAAAGCTTCTCTCAAATTTGTCTAGCTGATATTATCTGAGAAACATAGGGAATTTTATGCATTGCTATTATTCATCTTAAAATGCCCTCTTCCTATTGTAAAGAGATATTGAAAATTACCATTTATTAAATTGGAAATAAAGAGGGCATGAACAGGTCAGAGGTAAAATGATTGACTCTAGGTCAAACACAAGTCAAGCAGAAGCAGTGCATAGGTTTAAACCTTTGTAAGACACTTCCCATTAGACTGTCGTCATTTGTTATGTTTTGTGTACTTATAGATGGAACTGTTTCCTAATAGTTTCCTAGAAACTCCTTTGTAAATCCTGGTCATGAAGTAGGACAACTTGCAATAAGACCTGAAATATCAAATTATTTGGAATGTTCAGAAGGTTATTCTCAAAATTAAACAGATTTTTCTCTGCATTTTAGTTTATGATTATTAAAATTAATTAAATGTTTTTATTTTCCTCATTTATTGGATAGAGATAGCCAGACATTGAGAGGGAAAGGGGTGATAGAGAGGTAGAGAGACAGACACCTGCAACACTGCTTCACCACTCACAAAGCTTTTTCCCTGCAGGTGGGACTTGAGGGGCTTGAACCCAGGTCTTTGCTCATTATAATATGTACTCAACCAGGTGTGCCAACCAACCGTCCCAAAATTAATTTATTTTTATAACAGAGAATGAGAAAAAAGGGTCAGAGCACTCAATCCTGTCGTGTGTTGTGCTGCTAAACTGCTCTCTGGCCTTTGTTTTAATTTAAAAGACACCTTGTTAGCATCCTAATTAACTGATTTGTCTCCATGAAGAAATGTTATGGTATCTTAGGATGTGAATTCTGACGCTTAGATGTGAATCCTCTCTGTGTGCCTTTTTTTTGTTAATATTTATTTATTTCCTTTTGTTGCCCTTGCTGTTTTATTGTTATAGTTATTATTGTTGTTGTTATTGATGTCGTCACTGTTAGGTAGGACAGAGGGAAATGGAGAAAGGAGGGAAAGACAGAGAGGGGGAGAGAAAGAGAGACACCTGCAGATCTGCTTCACTGCTTGTGAAGCGACCCCCCTGCAGGTGGGGAGCTGGGGGCTCGAACCAGGATCCTTACACCTGTCCTTGTGCTTTGCACCACCTGTGTTTAACCTGTTGTACTACTACTGCCCAACTCTCTCTGTGTGCCTTTTTTTAGTTATATGATTTTGGACAAGTTATTTCACATCTATGTGTTGCTGTTTCCTCAACTACAGAAAAGCAGAAATGATATTATCCATGTCCTAGGTGCTATGGTGTTGTTAAAGCATGGCCTGGTTATTTTCATTTTTCTTGCCTTTATTACCGCCACCACCGTTATTCAGGTAGTGTGTTCCATATGCAATGTCTCCTGAACCTGATTCATATGAGCATAACCCCCTCCTCCCCGGTTTACAATTGAAAAATAGAATAAGAACTAGCAGCCCTTTTGTCTGGAAGTGGTGAATCGCCTTCATATTATTCAAAACGGAAGTTTGATAGAATTGTTCAGTTTCTTTTATAGTGCTTTATTGTATATCGATATGGTTGTAAACTCATTTTCTGCTCTGCTCAATTTATGTGCTCATCACGTCTTTTAAGGCTGCGGGGTGGTTTTCTACATGGAAGGAGGTTAGAGTCAGTGGTCTTTGTGGAGCAGTGCTGAGAGTACATGATTTTAAATACATTACTGGTTCCTGCTTCTCACTTCAGTTTGGGGGTGGGGAGACATTTCAGTCTGATTTCTGAAACAATACTTGTTGCAAAGAGTCTTTTGTTTTTCTTTTCTTTTCTGTTTTATATTCTGAGGCCCCTTGTTAAAAAAATTACATCTTCTTAGGTGTGGGGGCAGTCACTAGACATTTTTTCTTTAACCAACAATCTGTATTAGCTCCTTTCTTCCTTCTCTCTCCTCTCTCTCTAGCTCTCTGTCTCCCTCTCCTCTCCTCTCACCTTCTCTCTCTCCTCTCTGTCTTCCTTGCTGACTTTTCAGATAGAAAGATAGAAACAAAAAGAGAAAGAAGAGATTTCCAGGGGGCATGGCCAATGGAGTAGCAGCAACCAAAAGACCACAGCTGCAGTCAACTAGATACAGCAATGAAGAAGAAGGAAAAAAAAAAATCTTACAGCTTTTGAAGGAATTCGCTGAGCCACAGGTGGGTGGAGGCACATGTGGTAAGGTGCATGGGACAAACTCTGGAAACAAAAGCACCTTGAACTAGAAGTTGTAACCAATTTTTTCAAAATATATTTTGAGTCAGCAGCCAACAGAAACTGCCATTCTGGTACAGAGCAGAACACAAGCAGGCAAATACCTCCTTAGAAACTAAAAGGTAAAAAAGTGCTACTAAATGATTAAAGCATTTTCTGTATCAGGTTAAACATTACCTCTGAGACTTGTTTAAACTTGAAATGTGCTGAGCAAAGGAATGATGAGGAAACTAATGTTGAATGAAGCCATAAGACCCTACTGGAAAGAATTTGAGGTTTCAGAATTTTGGAGATCAGTGGAAGAAGAAGATACGGGACCTCATGACTCAATTCAGGAATTTAAACAGTATTTCCAGAGAGTAGATCTTTAGATTTCTTTTAAAATCATCATTATTATTACTATTGTTATTATTATTGTTGTATTTTTTTTTATTGCCAACAGGATTATTATCTCGAGGGCTTGGCACACTTCCAGCAGCCACCTCTCCTTTTAAAAATTACCATATTTTCATTTTAGAGTTGATTAACTAGAAGTTGTAACCAACTTCTTTAAAATAGATTTTGAAAATGTTTTCTACTCTCCTAGCATAGGATTAGATCACTAACCTCCCTTAATGCTCCTCTTTTTTTCCTTCTAAGTCCTCAAGTCTGTTGCAATAGAATACAGTTCATTAAAGTTTCACCTTGTATTGTCTGTTGCTTTGTTTGCTTCTTAGATCCCATCCATGAGTGAGATCATGTATATTGAACTTTAATGAGCTTCAGGAATTTAAACAGTCTTAAAGAGGTAGGGATAATTGTGATATGAATAAAATGTAGACTGAATAAATGGCTTCCCTCTATCTTAAACTTTGCTAAGATGTATGGAATCATTCATTCATTATTTATCAACCATTTCATATTCAGTTTTCACCATGTGACAGGTACTACTCTGGAAGCAGAATCTATAGAATTGAACAAAATAAACTTACTCCTTAGTACATGGAGTACAGTACTTAATCAGATAGAAGTTGAGGAATGAAAGAGGTTCTACAGTCTGGAGAACTCTTAGAAGGCTAGAAGTGGACCTATCCTATGACCCTGCAATTCTCTCCTGGGAATATATCTGAAGGAACCCAACACACCCATCCAAAAAGATCTGTGTACACATATGTTCTTAGAAGCACAATTTGTGGGTGGAGGGTAGATAGCATAATGGTTATGCAAACAGACTCTCATGCCTGAGGCTCCAAAGTCCCAGGTTCAAGCCCCCAAACCACCATAAGCCAGACCTGAACAAGTGCTCTGGTAATAAAAAATAAAAATAAATAAAAATTAGAAAAAAAAGAAGCACAATTTGTAATAGCCAAAACCTGGAAGCAACCCAGGTGTCCAACAACAGATGAGTGGCTGAGCAAGTTGTGGCATGTATACACAATGGAATACTACTCAGCTATTAAAAATGGTAACTTCACCATTTTTCAGCCGATCCTGGATGGACCTTGAAAAAATCATGTTAAGTGAAATAAGTCAGAAACAGAAGGATGAATATGGGATGATCTCACTCTCAGGCAGAAGTTGCAAAACAAGATTAGAAGAGAAAACACAAGTAGAACCTGAACTGGAATTGGCGTATTGCACCAAAGTAAAAGACTCTGGTGTGGGGGGTGGGGGAGAATACAGGTCCAAAAAGGATGACAGAAGAACTAGTGGGGTTTGTGTTGTTATATGGAAAGCTGGGAAATGTTATGCATGTACAAACTATTGTATTTACTGTTGAATGTAAAACATTAATTCCCCTATAAAGAAAATTTTAAAATATGGAGAAAAAAAGAAAGGGGTTCTAACTGATGCATAAGTATTTATCATACATGGGTAAGATTCCAGTGTGGATTATGTTATAATGTTAAAATATTCCTTTATTGAACGTTAGTATGAACTTAAGCTTGTTCTAAGTGCACCAAGTGACTTAGTATAACTTCAACATATCTTCAATAGAAAATTGTGAAATAGGTATTATTGTTGTTTACTTTTTTAAATAGGAAAACAGATTTTGAGGACTCAGATTTTTCTGAGACTCAAATCTAGATAAACTTCATGAAATTTATCCTGTTTGACTCCAAAACTCTGCTTGAACTTGCATTGCTCTTCTCCTCTTGAGACCCAGGGTATATGAAAGCAGAAAGTCATGTCCCAGGCAGGCTTGTTATGCAGACACCTAGAGTTACCTTTTCACTGCAGTGAGATTTTATAATGTAGACACAAACTTCCAAATGAGCAAAAAAGGGAAGGAGGCCAGTATTTTATTGAATTTACACTCTGACAAAGGCACATCCCTCATCCTTTAGAGAATGTTAGAAGCTAAGAAGATTATGCCCGTTTTACAGATGAAAAAGCAGGCTCGGGGGGATAAGCGCTTTTATTTTCCTCTTTTGAAGTCTCATAAACTAGTAGAATTTAGCCTTTAGGTGTGTTAAGCTCCAAAATCATACTTCCTCCACTGAATTAGGCTTGGTGATTCAGGAGATACCTAAAGATTCAATGACCTTAGAGATGATGGAAAAACATCTGAAAGATTAGGTATATTATCTGATAGAGTTTTTATTCTTTATTTTGTCAGCTAAGGGAAAATGAAGGATGTTTTTCAACTCTTCATTATGCCTCCAGAAGCTTTTAAAATTCAGTCCAACACGTCATATTCATCAAGAAAGAGAAAATAGAGTTTAGCTCATTTTACTGTTAAGTACACAGCTGGCTCAAATTGAAAGTATTTGTCAACGGGTCATTGTGACTTGAAAGTAGGTAGAAAAGCCACTTTGAGGAAAGTTCTATTGTGGTACTTAGAAATTTCATTAATGTCTGGATAGTGGAATTAGTGTGCTTATTAAATATCCCATTGACAGCAAGTTGGATGTGCTGGTTAATGCCTTGGAAACAGGACTGAAATTGAAAATGACCTTAGCAATTGGGAGAAGTGGAAAGATAGAAAAAGGGTGAAATTCAGTAGTTAGAAAAAAATTGACAGTGGAAAGAAACATCAATATGCTTCACTGTTACATTAAATTTATCAAATGGAGGAATATCAAGGTTATTGGCCCATGTGGTATTGCCAATAGGATGATTACTATTCAAAGTTACATCCTGCATTTTCTAAGAGGTGACCATAGATATTGATGAAGGAATAATTGATTTCATGCCTGTGTGAAAGACTGGGTGATTTAACTTTGTTATGGATTTGCCTGGGATACCAACATACTACAGCGTTATGGTCATATTTAACTAAGTCCTTCCAGCTATGATACTTGAAATTTCTGTTTCTTCTCCAGAGGGGGCTATGTTTCTTAAAAACTTAGGAGTAGGAGTATCCATTTTAAGGTAAGCCTGTTTGGGAAACATAAGTTAAGGTGCTGCAGGTGGATCTTGTTGGGTATCACACAATTTTGATTTGTGATAGTTAAGCAAAAACTGACAGTTCATATACCACAAGGATAAGCAATGATGTGTGCCATGGCATTCCTGATAGGCTAAGTAAAAATCTCTATTTATGACTGTATTCTCCTTGTGCTTCTGTTCATTGAGATGTTTAGCAGATTCTATTTTATAGCTGGTCATGAAGGAGGAGTGTTTGATTTGGAAAGATGTCAGGTTAATAAGCTGAGAGCAGAAGCAGAAGGGTGTTTCAGTGTCTGTTTGGGGTTGAGGCAGCTGGTTAACTTTGAATATACATGACTGAGACATTAGACCAGAATGGGATCAGGTTTTTTAAGTCTAAGGCCAAGTAGAGCTTCCTTAAGACCCAGTAACTAAATTGGGCACAGACGTCAGACTGAATCCCACATTCTTATTTCCTCATATGACATCTAGAATGGCTCTGGCATCACAAAGATTATGTGAAATTTATGCACAGTGCTTTTAGGGTTAGATATCAAACCATACTTCTTAAAGCAGAAACAATCTTACTAGCTCTTAGAGGAAATATTCTGGGCTGAATCTTCTAGCTTCAGTTATTTTTGAGTTCAAAAGATCATCCATCTTTCCTTCCAACCTGACCTTATTCTCAATTGAGTCCCCATATCTTATTATGACTTCATTGTGATGGCATGGTGACTGCCAGCAATTGTGTAGGTTTCTTAGTTCTTTGTTCTCACCAATGTCTGCATAAAATGAGTCTTGGCTCAGATTCTGACTAGTCAGAATGGGGTCACACACTATGTGTGTGGGACCATGGAGTCATGGTCTCACAAATATTCCAAACTGATAGTGATGAAGTCATGTTTCCCCAGGAGGACCATCAGCTTCTATTACCAGAGCAAGAAAGCAACATTAACAAACCATTGTGTTCACCAAAGATGATAACTTGGGTAGCATTCTGGGATACTAACTTTTGTAACTATGTGATTTTACTTTATTATTATTATTCTTTTGCCACTAAGGCTGGGGCTTAGTGCTCATACTACAAATACATCACTCCTGGAGGCCATTTTTTTTATCCCCCTAATTTTTTTTCTTAGGTAGGACAGAGATAAAGTGAGAAAGGATGTGGAAATAGAGAGGGAGAGAAAGATAGATATCTGCACACCTGCTTCTCCACTTGTGAAGTGGATCCCTTGTATGTGGGGATTGGGAGCTTGAACTCAGGTCCTTGAGCTTGGTAATATGTTTGCTTAACTGGGTGTGCTACTGCCCAGCCCCCTTCTATGTGTTTTTTTTTTTTATATGGTTAATATGTATTCCAGGGAACCAAAGCTTATATATGACTCCTTAGACAGGAGCATAACTAAAGGGAAGTAGGGGAGGGAGAGATACTGTGGTAAATTTATCTCACAGACTCAGTTAATGTCTCATCTTTCTTTAAAAACTTTTCTGAAAAATGCATCACTTTGAAGGGAAAATAGCATTTTGGCCATTAGACTAAAAGTGACAGTCTCTATAAGAAGTTGCCTATTTCAGGAAAATTTACCTTAGTTTATGGTCACAGACTCATAAAGAACATTGAATTTAGATAACAATGTAATTTTTTATTTTCTGGTGGGATGTACTGTGAAATAAATCAGTCATCTATAGATTATCTTTTAAGAAGAAAATAGATAACAAGGGAGGGAGATAACATAATGGTTATGTAAAGAGACTCTTATGCCTGAGGCTTGGAAGTCCCAGGTTCAGTCTTCAGTCCCCTGTACCACCATAACTGAGCAGTGCCTTGGTATAATAATAATAATAATAATAATAATAATAATAATAATAACCAAGAAGAGTAGAAATGAGAGACCAAGAAAACTATTCCCTCTCAAAAAAAATTGCACTTAGATAATTTGATGGCTTTTCAAAATGGTGCTGATTTTAACCGGTGGATCCAAGAATGTCTTGCAATTTTCTCAATACTTGATCTAAAATTATCCCCACAATATCTTAAACGTTTACTTCTTCATTGCACTCTAAATGAATTATTTTGGCATGATCTTCATGATAACTCTGATTAGGTAATATTGTTTTTACCATTTTATGTTTGGGACATTGGCAAATAGGCAGTTAAAGTCCTGCCACTAGGACCCAGAAAACTGTCAACTGGCACAACCAACTTAAAACTTCAGGCACTTTTACATTAGCACTATGCCCTTAACCAAGTCATGTGTTCTCTGAAAGACAACCAAAACAGCGGACAAATATTTACTTAGGCTAGAAAGAGATAGTGGGTCCCTTTCTCTCATTCTCCTTTTCTCTGAATCTTCCCATCTCCTTTCTCCCTCCCTCACATGCTTTCTCCTTTCTTTTTTTCTCTCACTGTCATTCGCTGATTTGAAAAATTCTCAACAAGTTCCTTAACTGTGGGCATATAATTCATCCCCATCCCCATTTATAAAATAGATTTACTTGCTTGGATACCTACATATTTCAAAATTCTGGATGGGAGGTATGAAAGCTCATTCCTATATAAAATTAGAGTGACGTATTAATGTAGCATGAAATGGGATCATCTTGTTCAACTCCTGCCTTTTGAACTCCTGATGTATTTTGCTATTTTTCATTTGAGGTAGTACGTGTTTTTCACTGTAACTCATTTGGGGGAGCATTTCAGGTTTGAAGACTAATGGGCACTTTTAGCTGCCTGTCTGTGTGTGTTCCAAACACATGCCTTTGGGAAATTGCTTGTGGAAAGAGGGGTTGGTGTACTTAAAGGCTTTAAACTAGCACTGTAGGACAAGTTGAATGGGAACTTTAACCTCTTCAAAGTGTCAGAGTTTCTTGTAAGGAATGAACTAAGTCCTTTGACAACTGTTTGGATGTCTGATGTTCAGGGATACATCCCCTCAGGTTCAGAAGTACTCAAATCTGTATTGTGTTTGGGACCAGAGGAGGCCCTAATGAGAAGCAGGGAGGGTGTAAATAAAATATTCGTGAGCTTAGTGTTAGTGACAGATTCATCATTTATTACCGTTTTTCTACTTGTACACTTTCCCTCTTTCTGCCTACCTCTTCTTGCATCACATACTCACTCACTCACTCATTCACTCTTGTTGTATATGGTGTGTGTACTTAGGCACAAGGGCCCAGCTTCTCCCCCTGGTTTCCACTTGTAGGGAGGAAGTTTCATGAACTATGAACTATGCTGCAGGTAGCAGGTGATTTTATTTTTCTCTTCCTCTTTGTCTTTCCCCTGTCCTCTCATTGTTTTTCTGGCTCTATGATTAAATAAATAAAATAAAATAATAAAATAAAGACTGGTGTGGATTCTTAGTGCAGGCAGCACTGAGCCCCAGGTGGGAAAAAAGAGAGAAGGAAGTCTGCTACCTTCTTGTTTTATTCACATTGTAGAGTAATTTTTCAGCACCAGATACAGGAATGTACAGGATTTTGTTTAGTCATAACATATAAGAAGACATATTGCTATTTATATCATCCACTCAGGAAATAAGAAATTACTGTGTACTTAGTGTTCGTCACACTTTTCTTTAGTCTTTATTTATTGGATAAAGACAGCAAGAAATTGAGAGGAAAGAGGAGATAGAGGAGACAGAGAGACACCTACAGCCCTGCTTTACCACTTGTGAAGCTTTCCCCCTGCAGGTGGGGACCCGGGGCTGGAATCTGGGTCCTTGTGCACTGTAATATGTGTACTCAACCAGGTTCGCCACCACCCAGACCCATCTCGTCACTTTTTCTTTTTTTTGATGTGAGAGATAAAGCAGTGGTCACAGACTGGAGGGATTCTGCTTATTCATTTAACAAATATTTACAAATATTTATTAAGCAACTTACATTATTAAGCTTTCAGATCACTGTGTAAGATTTCAGAATAAGCTATAGAAACTTGGCCAAAGAGATTTTAAAAAATGTTTTGCCAAGGAATATATATATATATATATATATATATATATATATATTCTTTCTGCTGTTAAGGCAAGTAGAGATCTTTATATCCAAAGCCTAATGGAGAATCAGCCATATTGGCAAAACGGCAGAAAAATTTCCTCAAATATCCCTCTTTTTTGATTATTTTTGCCCTCTCTCATCCTTTAAAAATACCTCTGCACAGAACTCCTCCTGCCATGGTTGTAACGTAAGAGAGATAGCTAGTCTAATTCTATCTACAAAGCCATTTCCCTGTATTCCCTTCAGACATTATGTAGCAGCATAAATCTCAGATAATGTGTTCAGGTTAGCAGAGTTACTTAAAAGAGTGGACAGTCAGTGTGGCACATTTATTAACATCATATATAATAGGGCTGTAACTGTACAGTAACTTCTATTTAGTCAAAGAGGCTGGGGAAAAGTACTGCTGGGGTTTATGGGTCTGGCTCTGGACCCGAGAGGTGAGTTACGTACCCAAATAGCTCTTGTGTATCATAAGCTAGAAGCTAATAAACTATCTTTAAACTGTACACTGTCTCTCTGTTAGAAGGAATGGATAAATATATTATTTATATTGACTCTTCTGAAACACACATACCCAAAATATCTGAGTAGCTTCCTGACTGGACTCAACAAAAGCTTTTTCGGCCACAAGTTACATAAGGCAAATCATTCAGGGGAGACGTCATTTAAGGAAAAAAAATTAAATATTTATTTATTTATTTTCACTTTTGTTGCCCTTTTTTATTGTTGTTGTAGTAGTAGTAGTTGTTGTTGTTGTTGCTGTTGTCATTGTTAGATATGACAGAGAGAAATGGAGAGAGGAGGGGAAGACAGAGATGGGGAGAGAAAGATAGACACCCGCAGACCTGCTTCGCCATCAGTGAAGTGACTCCCCTGAAGGTGGGGAGCCAGGGGCTCCAACTGAGATCCTTACTATGGTCCTTGTGCTTTGTGCCACGTACACTTAATCTTCTGCGCTACTGCCTAACTCCTGGTCTTTTGTTTTTTTAATTTTTTTATAATGGGATTCTTTCCCTAGGTGATGGAACATTGCTCCTAGTAGAAATTTTTATCTTTTAAGTTTTAGTTAAAGACAGAGAATCCAAAAAAAAGAGGGAGGGAGGGACAGAGAGGAGAGGAGAAAGAGTAGCAATGTCACAGTGTTTTCCCATCATCAATAAAGTTTCCCCCAGTGCTATGTATGGTGCTTCTGTGTGGTGGTAGGATCTTGAACCTGGGTCCTCATTCATGGTAAAGTGTGAACGATGTCCCAGTCCAGCTGGTTAAGTTAGTTTATTGAAGATGCAGACTTCAACAAAATAGTTAAATATTTGTTAAAACATACATATTTACATTTACCAATCCTCCTCCACTCTGAATATTTTGAAATTATGCATTGCTTTTTATTTATTTTTAAATAATATATATATAATTTATACTCTGAAGTCTTTATAAAGCCATTGTTCTTAATTAACTAGTAGAGAAGAGATATGATAGAACTAAAAAAATCCTGATGTTAACTTGTGATTTGGGATTTCCCTAGTGGGTTTTATTTGCCTTTCTGTTTTTGAACAGACGAGTGGGGATGTCTTGGATGGAGATGGTTTGAGTTGAGGAGACATGGCATAGATGGGTTTTTACTATCTTAATGCTTATTTGTTTTTTAGTTAATCTCTTCGGTACACCACACCTCCCAAGCTCTCATCCTGGCATTTAACACTGATTCTGAACCGCGACAACTCAGCGTATCTTATGCTAGAATGTATGAGTGGCCAATGCCTGCAGTATCTTATGGATCTTTTACTGAGGGCTTCTGGCCTCAAAAAGGGGAACTGAAGACTGAAACAGCTTAATTAACAATTGTTTTGTGTTTTCACTTTTTTTTTCTTGAACTCAAGGATGTTTGGCTAATTTTACAGTTGGATTTAGTTGGAGTCATTACTGAGTATCTTCTGTATATATTATGGCGTATTCAAAATGTGAAAACATTCATTTCAACAGCAGCAACTCAAGTGGAAAACTGAAAATCCCCAAACAGTAAATTAGCAAACATTTGTTCTGTCATAGCTCAAGTACATGATGTCCCCCCCAGTCCCCCCCTCCAACAAAATTTTCCTGGCCTCCTAGCCAATGCATGTAGCTATTTTACAAGCTCCCAGGGGGAAGGAAGCCCATGGCTGCCAATGAGCTGATTATTTAATCATGAAAGAAGGGTTTAAATAAGAGAGATAAAAATGTCTTCAGAAGAGTCACCAGGGACCCCAGGACTTAGAGAGCTCTGCGCATATCTCAGCCCCACTCAGTATTCTGAGCACCAGCGACTCTGGAGTGGTGTGGAGGATGCACAGATAAATGCAGCTTAGCTGACGCTCCACAGGATAGAGTTGTCTCCCCTTCTCAGCATTAGTTTTTGTTTAGTGACTTGTTATCATAAAAATGAACCAGAGGAAACTTCTAAAAATCACAGCATTTTTTTTCCTTCTTTTTAAAAAATATTTTACATATTTTATTTTTGAGAGAGATGCAGAGGGAGAGAGAGATAGAAACACCAGAGAACTGTTCAGCTCTGGCTTATGGTGCTGTGGGGGATTGAACTTGGGACTTTGGAGCCTCAGGCATGAGAGTCTGTTTGCATAATCATTATGTTATCTCCCCCGCCCTTTTCCTTCTTTTATACTGCTTGATTTTCATGCCACAAATGATAATATCTCAGTATGATCTTAACCCCTTAAGAAAATCTGTAGCATCTTTATTTCCCCCATCTTGTCCTCTGGGTGACATTAATGCCCAGTGGAAAGATAGAGAAATTAGTTATATGTCTCTGGATTAAAAAACTGACTTTTGAAGTCCAGCAGCAACAATTATATTTAAATATTGTGTGAGTGTGTGTATGTGTACAACTGATTGCTAGAACCTACTTTTTGGTTTATTTGTTTCTTTATTTGTCTTTTCAAGCACCAATAGCCAGTACTTGTACCCTAAATTATTGACCTCAAGCTAATTCATGAGAAGTAAGAGGAAAGGCTACCTCAGCCCTGGAAGGTAGATAAAGACTGAGACTGAGAAGGAGACACTCAGAAGAAATAACCACTGCCTGTTTAGTGAATCCTTTTCCAGTTATGGGGAGGGGACTGAGAGAAACCACAGTGAACTTGGAGGCAGGGAATTTGTGATCAGAAAGGACCTATGGACTGAGACTCAAGAAAGTGAACTAAATTCTAGTGTGTGTGTGTGTGTGTGTGTGTGTGTGTGTGTGTGTGTATGCGTTTTCACCTCAAGGGGCTTCACTGCTCTGGGATGACATTTTTTTTCTCCTTCACCTAGAAAGAAACAGAGATGAAGAAGCAGAGAAAGAGACCGCAGGGTCAAAACTTCCTCCAATGTGATGGGGGCTGAGGTCAAACTTGGGCTGCACACATGACAAAGTAGCACACTCTATTAGTGAGTTGTTTTGCAGACCCGGATTCTAGTATTTTCATACTCTAGGATAGCAACCATTTCTGGAAAGTTCTGCTGTCCGTGTCTGTCTAAGTATCATGGGGACTAGGGCAACTTCCTGAGCCTTTCACATGACCAGTTATTCCCCTAGGGAAGGAATAAGGAAATATCCAGGAGCACACTGGAAGCTCTGAAGAATCCTAGTCCTAGAGGAGGTGATATGGCTTAGGCAGAACCTGGAGACTGGAGTTCATGACAGGACTGTGGCCATGAGCACCAGCTGCAGCAGGTTCTGAAGATCAGAGAGACAAGTTATAAGTTAGAGGAAGGTCGGGGATGAGGGTGAGGGGCAAAGATGATGTAATTACATCTATATGTATTATATCCTTACATAAGAAAACATGTTTTTTTATATTTGTGATTGTGGCTTCTGAAATTCATAATTGTTTCAATGTGGGTTTAGTATGCAGACTGTATTTGCCCATGGAAAACTGGAGCCTTACTCATAGCTGCATTGGTCACACCCCTCTAAACGCCTTCCTCTGATCTGTTTGCTCCATGGTGGCAATCTAATTTATATCTCACACTGAGCTTCCCCAAAATTCAATTTATTCTTTCTCTGGTGCTTTACACATCTCACTTTTTGCTGTAGTTATTTATCTATACTGCAAATACCTTATTTATATGTCATACGGCAAGATATTTGTTCAGAAATGCTGCTATTGACAGTGAACTCATATCTTTTAAGTTTTCTTGGTTTCCAGTGGTCTGTTTTTGTTGTTTCATTTGAGTGGTTCTCAATCCCGCCTTTATGTTAGAACTGCTCTAAAGTTCTTATAAAAATCACCAAGTACACTCAGTTGAAATCAAGTAAGTTTGTGGGAAGCCGACTCTGCAGTTCAGGAGTCCAGCCCCCACAAAGGTCTGAAGGAAGGGAGGAAAATGAAAACTCTCAGAGGCAAAGAACCTTGGAACCGTTCAGGTAGTGGCCTGAAAAGGAATACTGGACATGTTTATTAGGGCCATATACATACAGCAAATTTTGGCAAACTTTCCCATGAGTTTAGATCCTTAGACCCAATTATGTAATTATTTGTCTTACAGATTTTTAAAAATTTATTTTATTTTATTTATTCATTCCCTTTTGTTGCCCTTGTTATTTTATTGTTGTAGTTATTATTGATGTCGTTGTTGTTGGGTAGGACAGAGAGAAATGGAGAGGGGAGGGGAAGACAGAGAGGGGGAGACAGAGGGGGAGAGAAAGACAGACACCTGCAGACCTGCTTCACCCCCTGTGAAGGGACCTGCCTGCAGGTGGGGAGCCGGGGGCTCGAACTGGGATCCTGACGCCGGTCCTTGAGCTTAGCGCCACCTGCGCTTAACCCGCTGTGCTACAGCCCGACTCCTTGTCTTACGGATTTGAGACATTTTTTTCATCCCTTAATCTAGACCGGGAGAAGGTCAGCGACAGTGATGTCCTTTATTGCACTTAACCTCAGAGATTTTGTGATCTTCAGCATGCAGCACATTGAGAGCTGTTTCCGCAGCACACGTCGCCATGGCATGTAGGACATGGAGGTTTAGCCTCTGATAACTGCACAGCTGTGCCACGGAGGTTTTCACCTCTGATAGCTGATTCACAGATTCTACTATGAGGTTTGTGTCCGAAAGGATTTTCCACCATTTCTCTCCTGACCTGGTCCCCTTCATAAATCGGTGACCAAGGACATGTATTCTTCCTACTTACTTTCTGTTCCTCCTTTCTGTTGCTCTTTCCTTCCCTCTTTAATAATCACTGTTTCTTTCTGTTTCTGTCTCAGCCAGGACTGAGAATCATCATCTTATACCATGCTACCACCTACTTAACCTCTTCCCTTCTTTTTTCCTGTGACTGAAAAAATGCAATCTAAAGTGTTTTAGATAAACCAAGGGCACAGCAGTCAGCAAATAATCTAATTGAAGCTGATAACAATAGTGGGTCCTATTTGATGGAGGAACTTGTGGGTAAATTGATTTTTAATTCTTTTTTTCCCTATTACATAAGGAAACCAAAGGCAGGGTGAGAACAGTGTTTCTGCATAAAGAAGAAAAATATTGGTTAAGGGAGTTATTAGGCTGCAAACTCTTGATTGTCAGCCTGGAGAATTCAAGGGTGGGAACTACTGTTTGTCTATATTGACCTCGGTAGATAGAGCAGAGAACTGTGCTCTCAGACTGTCCCTGTCTAGCAGTTGATAATTAGTAAAACTCATCATAACAACCATTGCTGTTGCAAGGCTTATTTTAATCTGCTGACAGTGTTTCTAATGAAAGGGGCAAGAACTGTTTCACTGGGAAAGAATATCAATTACTTATCATTTATTGCTGAGTAGGAAGAAAATGGTATGAAACAGCTGTTGTCTGTACACTGACGCTTTTGTGTTCTATTTCTAACTTGCAAAGTTGATAATCTGAGTGTGTGTGGACCCATCTTACTAGGATGAGATGGCTGAGGTTCAGCAGTAAAGGATGGAGGCAATGATAGCAGATACATGGCCATCCCTTGACGATGGATTTTACCCCTCTAGTCCATATATTTTGATTCCAACCAATCCCATTTCCTGTTGCTTCTGAACTGCGTCTCAGAAACATGACAGTTACCTACTAGTTAAGAGTCTATCTCTCCTGTACTCTGGAGCTTGGGTTTGCTCCTAGAAATGATGGTGGGTCAAGGTGTTGTAGCTTGAGTTCAATTCCTATCTTGTCTGCCTTTCACATACTAATCATGTGTTGTTTAATAGATTTTTCCTACCTGTACATCTGTAAATCTCAGCTTCTTCAGTTGTCAAGTTGAGAGCACAATAGTAGTCCTCTGCCATTGCGATCTGAGGCCTCTCTTTTTACCTTTGTCATGGCAGCAAGGCCTTGTGTCTTTGGCCTGGATGAAATCCTGGTTGCAGTCTGCACTGAAGTGTGTGGTGTCAGGTTCTACTGTGAGGTCTTTTATTTTTAGAATCTTTTCATAATTATCTCTACTTGCTGTTTTCTCGTGTTTCATATTCTTCTCTTTTTTAATTAATTTATTTTCCCTTTTGTTACCCTTTTTATTGTTGTTGTAGTTATTGTTGTTATTGATGTTGTCGTTAGATACAACAGAGAGAAATGGAGAGAGGAGGGGGGAGACAGGGGGAGAGAAAGATAGACACCTGCAGACCTGCTTCACCATTGGTGAAGTGACCTCCCAGCAGATGGGGAGCTGGGTGCTCGAACCAGGATCCTTATACCTGTCCTTGCACATCGTGCCATGTGTGCTTAACCCGCTACACTACTGCCCAACTCCCTATATTCTTATATACAAATGTAGGGTTTGTTTTTTTTTTGGTTCCAGGGTTATGGCAGGGGCTTGGTCCCTGCACTACAAATCCACTGCTCCTGGAGGCCATTTTTCCCATTTTTTTGCCTTTATTGTTGTTGTTATTGTTGCCATTACTGTTGTTGTTGGATAGAAAAGAGAAATTGAGAGAGGAGGGGAAGACAGAAAGGGGGAGAGAAAGACACATGCATAGCTGCTTCACTGCTTGTGAAGTGACCTGTGGGGAGCTGGGTGCTTGAACCAAGATCCTTGCGCCCATCCTTGTACTTTGTGCCATGTTTGCTTAACCTCCTGCACTACTGCCCAGCCCTCACAAACACAAAGTTTTTATGTTAAAGTGTCCATATTTTGTTAAAGGAAAACACATCTCAACTACATTGAGGATGTTATTCCTTTTAGTGTCAACATGTTCAACCTCTCAATAACTGCCAGGGTGGTGATGGATACGGTACCACTAGCACCAAATATTCATTTTTTATTAGAGTAAAAAATGAATATGGTTATTATGAATTAGGTATCTCTATGTTATCATTTTGATGCTGGATTTTTTTTCCAGTTATAGAAACCTGTAGAATATATTTTGTTTTAATGAAACAAAAGGTCATATTCTATTTCTTTGTATCTCTAGAAGAACATTTTGGATTAAGTTATGTGAATGGACAGTGTGGGCTGAGAACTTGTAGAGTGTGACACGATGCATTTAAATTATCCATATATGGTAGGCTGGTCTAAGAGTAGTTATTGTAAATAAGAATTTAATTGTTAACAACTAAAACTATGTTACTAGGAAGACATGGGAGATATTAAACCTACTTTCAGGGAGTTTAGGATTTTTTAAAATAAGTATGTTATAACTCTTTTTGGTTACATGCCTATCTTTATGATAGTAGGAGTGGTATACAGACATTTATCACAGGGAACTGTACTCACGTATCAACAATTGTACTATAAACTTACCAGAGAACTATCTAATTAGAATGTTAATACTCATTTTTATGTATGAAAATACAGAGAATAAAAGAATCCAGTGAGATTACACAGTAAGCCAATGGTATAAATTCTGAAGTTTCTTCTATTCTATGTCAGTGTACATTAAAGCAATTTCACTGTAATACCTACTTTTAAGCCTATCTAAGAATCACTAGGGACTTGGGAAGACAACATAATGGTTACTCAATTTCAATGGAAATTCAAGGCTTCCATGCCTGAGGTTCTGAGCTTCCAGGCCAGTCTTCAGCATCACCATAAACCAGAACTGATATGTGCTCTGGTTTCTCTCTCTCTGTCTCACTATCTCTCTCAAACTATAAATAAATAAAATATTAAAAAATATTCACTAGGACTTTTAAGCCTACGGTAAAACTAGACAGAATTCTCTTAATGTTCTATATTTAGTTGTTTCTCTCTCTTTGTGTGTGAATGTGTATCTGTGTTCCAACATTTCAGTCTTTACTAGGAGAAGATAGGATTCTGTTGTTCAGTTTTTGCCTTTTAATGGGATAAAAGATCTTGTGTTTAACAAAGAGAAAAAATTATTAAATTTGGACTTCATACTTTTATTATCATTTAAATCCAGAAAATTGTTAAGTACATTCTACCTGGATCTTATAGAAGAGTATCTCTGGATTTGATATGCTTGTAGAAATTAAAATTATAGGTCAATCATTCTCAAGCTTGGCCATGACATGGGATCACACAAAAAGCCTGTTAAATCATAGGTGACTGAAAGCTTCTGATCTGGTAAGTCTGCAGTGCAGCTCCTTTAACAGGCTCCAGTGTGATGCTGATATTTCTTAGCTGATGATCACAATTTTAGAACTATTCTTTAGACCCTCATTAAGAAATACTTTTACTCCCAAAGAAGGATGACAATGAGTATGTACAGCCCTACAAATTTAGTGTTTTTAAATTGAGTTCAGCTGCCCAGAAAATGACAGCAAGAAAGGAGAAATAACATCTTTATAGATGGGTTCATGTGCCAATAAAACTCATGTGATGTGCTCAGAGAGACTAGTGACACCTTCACTGAAAACAGAAGAGTTATTTATCAAATATAGTGAATTCATATCCTATTTTCCAAGGGTAGGCTTTCTTTAGATAGATGGGAAGAACATAGAATTTAACTTTCTGAGCTCAATTTTTGGTCTATAATTTATTTGCTTCAAAAGTTTGAGCATAATTAATTTCTCTAAGTTTAACTGTAAAATAGGGATATTATATGTAATCTTGAATTATTGTTGCAAGGGTTTACTATGATGCTTAGATAAAAGTTGAAACTGAATAGGATGTAGCATTTGCTATTATTTATTTCTTAAATTTTTTTATTATCTTTATTTGCTTATTGGATAGATATAGCCAGAAATAGAGAGGGAAGGGGGATATAGAGAGGGAGAGAGAAAAAGAGACACCTGCAGCACTGCTTCACCACTTGCAAAGCTTTCCTCCAGCAGGTAGTGGCTGGGGGCTTGAACCAGGTCCTTGCACATTGTAACATGTGCGCTCAACCAGGTGCGCCACCATGGGGACCCCTTGATTATTTTTAAAGTGGTCACTTTCTTGTCATTTGACTTTAGAGTACTGAATCTGATACTATGAATCCATTAATGTCTCTAGGTTAAGTCTCCAAATGATTTTTCCCTTCCTTTCTACTACAACTTAAGTTTATATGATTCAGTTAAAAAGCTTCATTGCTTTAATGTCAAATGCAATGATATTAATGATTTTTTGTTGCTATTGTTCAGTTATACATGTTGCATATCAACAAAATTGAAAGACTGAATTCTGTGTAAAAATAATTTTGATCATTCAGATACATCAGAGCTATTTTTATTATTGACCAGTTGTTGATAGTTTTGATGGCTGAAGAGGAAAAAAAAAAAACCCAAAATACTGTCTGAGAGAGAATCTGATGAAATTCAAGATATTTCCTTTAAGTTTATGGGATATCCCAGAACACCTTTTATTTTTTTTTCCTTTTATATAAGAAAGGATTAATTAACAAAACCATAGGGTAGGAGGGGTACAACTCCACACAATTCCCACCACCCAATCTCCATATTCCACCCCCTCCCCTGATAGCTTTCCCATTCTCTATCCCTCTGGGAGCATGGACCCAGGGTCATTGTGGGTTGCAGAAAGTAGAAGGTCTGGCTTCTGTAATTGCTTCCCCGCTGAACATGGGCGTTGACTGGTCAGTCCATACTCCCAGTGCGCCTCTCTCTTTCCCTAGTAGGGTGGGTCTCTGGGGGAGCGAAGGTCCAGGATACATTGGTGGGGTCTTCAGTCCAGGGAAGCCTGGCCGGCATCCTGATGACATCTGGAATCCGGTGACTGAAAAGAGAGTTAATATACAAAGCCAAACAAATTGTTGAGCAATCATGGACCCAAAACTTGGAATAGTGGAGAGGAAGTGTTAGGGGGATACTCACTGCATACTCTAGTGAGCTTCTGCTTTCAGGTATATATTTTTCAGTAGTTTATGGATACGTGTGAACATAGGCTCTCTCTCACAGAACCTGCTCTATATCTAGGTTTTGGGACTTTATTAGAAAGTGAACCACCTGGGATGGAATTAAAGTATACTATGAAAGGAAAGGTCTCACCAGAGTAATGAAGCTGAAGGGTTGTCATTCCACACGTGAAGTCTCTGGACACAGTCTGAAGTGAAGCATGTTGAGGTGGCAATCGTTGTGTTGATTAGGTTGTGATAGGCAGGTGCAATATTATTTGATATGGTTTGGGAGAGGCATATGGGAAAGTGGGCCCTATCCAAGGGTTCCAGGATTGGGGGAAGTAGAGGCTCTATAGTGGAGATGTGAGGTTCCTGCTGTCTTAGGGTTCCAAAAGACAATGGATAATTAATGTTATCATCACATTATTTGGTAATTGGGTTAACTTTGAAAAGCCCTTTTGTTAGGGTTTGCTGTACAGTACCCAGTATCTTGTATATAGCTGTGCTATTGGTTGCTTCTGATCTACTTGGTCTAGGCTTTTGAGAAAGTCTGCATATCAATTACACAGCCTATATATTAAAAAGATTCAGTCTGTGTTTTAAAAAACTTCCAGACATACAATTAATTTTCCCCCTCTCATATTAATTAACTAGTGATTTATATGACTACATTTTACTAGGAGTGTACATAAACACCATTCCCACCACCAAAAGACTGTGACCCATCCCTCCCACCCACTCCCACCCACCACTGGCCCAGGAAGCTGCATGTCTACCCCTCATCACAGGGTTTTTACTTTGGTTC
This sequence comes from Erinaceus europaeus, assembly GCF_950295315.1. Classification (NCBI taxonomy): domain Eukaryota; kingdom Metazoa; phylum Chordata; class Mammalia; order Eulipotyphla; family Erinaceidae; genus Erinaceus; species Erinaceus europaeus. The sequence goes on from NC_080178.1 coordinate 19,051,744, forward strand.
CCAATTTACAATTTGGTCAGGTCCTGCTTTTAGTTTCCCTTTCAGATCTTCTTCCTCAACTTCTGTTGATGAGTGGGATCGTCCCATACTCATCTTTATCTTTCTGACTTAGCTCACTTAACATAATTCCTTCTAGCTCTGTCCAAGATGGGTCAGAGAAGGTGGGTTCATTGTTCTTGATAGCTGCATAGTATTCCATTGTGTATATATACCACAGCTTTCTCAGCCACTCATCTGTTGTTGGGCACCTGGGTTGCTTCCAGGTTTTAGCTATTATGAATTGTGCTGCTATGAACATAGGAGTACACACCTCTTTTTGGTTGGGTGTTATGGAGTCCTTGGGGTATAACCCCAGGAGAGAAATTACTGGATCATATGGAAGGTCCATGTCTAGCCTTCTGAGAGTTTTCCATACTGCTCTCCACAGGAGCTGTACCAATTTACATTCCCACCAGCAATGTAAAAGGGTTCCTCTGTCCCTGTAACCTCTCCAGCATTTGTTGCTGCTGCCTTTTTGATGTATGCCATTCTTACAGGAGTGAGGTGGTATCTTAGTGTTGTTTTAATTTGCATTTCTCTGACAATCAGTGACCTAGAGCAGTTTTTCATATGTTTGTTAGCCTTTTGGATCTCCTCTGTAGTGAATGTTTTGTTCATATCCTCTGCCCATTTTTGGATGGGGTCATTTGCTTTTTTGCGGCTAAGTTTGCTGAGCTCTATATATATTTTGGTGATTAGTTTCTTGTCTGATGTATGGCATGTGAAGATCTTCTCCCATTCTGTCAGGGGTCTCTCTGTTTGTTTAATAGTTTCTCTGGATGTGCAGAAGCTTTTCCATTTGATGTAGTCCCATTGGTTTGTTTCTGCTTTAGTCTTCCTTGCAATTGGGTTTGATTCATCAAAGATGTCCTTGAGATGTAGGTGGGAAACTGTTTTACCAATGTTTTCCTCTAAGTATTTGATTGTTTTTGGTCTGATATCCAGGTCTTTGATCCATGTGGAGTTGATTTTTGTTTCTGGTGAGATAAAGTGGTTCAATTTCATTCTTCTGCATGTTACAACCCAGTTTTCCCAGAATCATTTATTAAAGAGAGCATCCTTTTTCCATTTAATCCTTTGGACCCCCTTATCAAAGATTAGATGTCCATAGGTGTGGATATGATTTCTGGGCATTCAATTATTTCCACTGGTCTGTGTGCCTATTTTTGTTCCAGTACCATGCTGTTTTGATGATGATGGCTTTATAATATAGTTTAAGGTCTGGACGTGTGATGCCTCCATTTCTATTTCTTTTCCTCAAGATGGTTTTGGCAATTCAAGGTGTTCACAGGTTCCAGATAAATGATTGTAGTGTTATTTCTATTCTCTTAAAGAAGCTTGGTGGAACTTTGATGGGTATCACATAAAATTTGTATATGGCTCTGGGGAGAATATTCATTTTGATGATATTTATTCTTCCAATCCATGAGCATGGGATATCTTTCCATTTCTTGGTATCAGTTTCTATTTCCTTGAGTAGCGACTCATAGTTTTCAGCATACAAGCCTAATAGCTTCCAGTAGTTTTCTGCTGGATTCTCTAGGTTTTTCTATGTATATTTTCATATCATCTGCAAATAGTGAGAGCTTGACTTCTTCCCTTCCAATCTGTATTCCTTTGATTTCTTTCTCTTGCCTGATTGCTCTGGCAAGAACTTCCAATACTATGTTGAAGAGTAACGGTGACAGTGGACAGCCCTGTCTAGTCCCCGATCTGAGGGGGAATGCTTTCAGCTTCTGTCCATTGAGTATGATGTTGGCTGTAGGTTTGCTATATATAGACTCCACTACTATCTTGAGGAATTTCCCATCTATTCCCATTTTTTGTAGAGTTTTGAGCATGAATGGGAGTTGGATATTGTCAAAGGCTTTCTCTGCATCTATTGAGATAATCATGTGGTTTTGGCTTTGCTTTTATTGATGTGGTGAGTGACATTAATGACTTATGGATGTTGAACCAGCCTTGCAGTCCTGGCATGAATCCCACTTGGTCGTGATAAACAATCTTTTTGATATGTTGCTGTATCCGGTTGGCCAAGACCTTGTTTAATATTTTGGTATCTATGTTCATCAGAGATATTGGTCTGTAGTTTTCCTTTTTTATTCCTTCCCTATCAGCTTTTGTTATCAGGATGTTGTTGGCATCATAGAAGGTGGAAGGGAGTATTCCTGTTTCTTCAATCTTATGGAAAAGCTTAAGAAGTACGGGTACTAACTGTTTCCTGAAAGTTTTGTAGAATTCGTTTGTGAAGCCATCTGGTCCAGGACTTTTGTTCTTGGGGAGATTCTTAATAACGGTTTCAATTTCTTTCTCCGTGATTGGTGCATTTAGATTTTGTAGTTCTTCTTGGTTCAGTTTTGGAAGGACATATGTTTCTAGGAATTGTTCCATTTCTTCCAGATTCTCTAGCTTGGTGGTGTGTAGTTCTTTATAGAAGTTTTGCAGCATTCTCTTGATTTCTGTGGTTTCAGTTGTGATATCTCCTCCATCATTTACAATTCTATTAATTTGAGTCTTCTCTCTTTTTTGTTTGGTGAGTCTGGTTAGAGGTTTGTCAGTTTTGTTTAGTCTTTCAAAGAACCAATATTTGGCATCATTGATCTTTTGTATGGTTCTTTTAATTTCAATGTTGTTTATTTCTGCTCTAACTTTAGTGATTTCTGTCCTTCTGGTTGCTTTAGGGTTCCTTTGTTCCTCTTCCTCTAAGTCCTTGAGGTGTGCAGTAAGGTCGTTCATTTGAGCTTGTTCTTGGTGTTTAGTATGTGATTGTATGGCTACAAGTTTCCCTCTCAGTACTGCTTTAGCTGTGTCCCAAATATTTTGATAGGTTGTGTCTTCATTTTCATTTGTTTCCAGGAACATTTGAATTTCCTGCTTGAGTGAATCTCTGACCCAGTAGTTCTTAAGGAGTATGTTGTTCAGTTTCCAAATTCTGTGAATTTTAATAATTGTCTGTTTGTTGTAAAATGTTAGTTTTACTCCACTATGGTATGAGAAGATACCTGGGATGATTTCGATGCTCTTGAATTTATTGATGCTGTCTTTGTGGCCTAACATGTGGTCTGTCCTTGAGTATGTGCTATGTGGATTTGAAAAGAAGGTGTATTCCAGTTCTTTGGGGTGAAGGACTCTGAAAATGTCCAAGATGTCTAGTCTGTCAATCTCTTCATTCAATTCTCTTGTATCTTTGTTGGTTCTCTACTTTGTTGATCTGTCTAAGTGTGAGAGTGTATTGAAGTCTCCCAGTATTATTGTATTACTATTGATGTATTTTGGAAATTCTTTCAGTAAGTGCTTGATGTATATAGATGGTCCCTCATTGGGTGCATAGATGTTAATAATTGTTAAGTCTTTTTGGCTGATTGATCCTCTATTCATTATGTAATGTCCTTGCCTATCTTTTATTACTTTATTAAATTTAAAATCTATTGTGTCTGAGATGAGAATGGCTGTTCCTGCCCATTTTTGTGGTCTGTTATCCTGTATGTTAGTTTTCCATCCTTTCACTTGAAGTCTGTGTTTATCTTGTTGTGACAGATGTGATTCTTGCAAGCAGCATATGGTTGGGTTATGTTTTCTGATCCATCCCCCACTCTGTGCCTTTTGATGGGTGAGTTTAAGCCATTGACATTTATTGATATTATGGATTTAATGTATTGTAGTGCCATTGTTCAAAAAAATTTTTTTTGGTCTGATATATTGCAAGTATTATAGTGATGTTCTTGTTTATAAGAGGTCTTTTAGAACCTCTTTCAGGGCTGGTTTGGTGATGGTTGCCTCCTTTAACTGTTGTTTCTCTAAGAAGGTTTTTAATCCCTCCATCTAGTTAGAATGAAAGTCTAGCAGGATATATTATCCTTGGTTGAAACCCTTTTTCATTCAGGGCTCAATAGATATCTTGCCATTCTCTTCTGGCTTTTAGAGTTTGAGTGGAGAAGTCTGCAGATAATCTTATGGGTTTTCCCCTGTATGTGACTTTTTGTTTCTCTCTTGCAGCCTTTAGGGTCCTTTCTTTATCCTTACTCCTTCTCATTGTGACTATGATGTGTCTTGGTATCTACAGGTGTCTGGGTTGATTCTCTTTGGAACTCTCTGGGCCTCTTGAATCTTGATGTCCTTTCTGTTACTCAGGTTGGAAAGTTTTCTTCTATTATTTCCTCTAGAATGTTTGCTTCCCCTTCCTCTCTTTCTTCCTCTGGCAGGCCAATTATATGAATGTTACTTCTTTTGAGATCATCCCTTATGTCTCTGTTGTTGTTTTCAGTGTCTCTCAATCTCTTTTGAGTTCTTTCACCTCTTTCTTAGTTTTCTCTAACTCATCCTCTGTCTGACTAATTCTGTTTTCTGCTTCTGTTAGTCTGCTTTCCCTTGCCTCAGCTTCTTTCTTCATTACAGCTAGTTCAGCTTTCAGTTCTCTAATTGCCTCAAGATAATCAGTATTTTCCTTGGGCAGCTCAACTGTTGTTTCCCTAATACTGTCATTCCTTTCCTCCAATGTTGTTTTCATTTCTGTGATTAATAACTTTATTATTGCTTGCATACTTTTCTTATCTATGGTTACTTCTGGCTGATTTGTAGTTTCTTCTGGGCTCTTGTCTTCGTTCATTGGAGTAGCAGTTTTATTTGTTTTTGATCTACTCATTTTCTTGATTTATGTGTTTCTTTTTTATGCTCTGTTGTTCCTCAGTTGTTGTGTGTTGAACACAAGCAACACTGTACTAAATACCTTTATGACAATTTCACTCACCAACCTCAGGAATTACAATAGCAACTGAAGCAAGTATTGAAGCAGTTTAATCACTACCAGTTAGCCAAACAATGTCTCCAGTCCGTGAAAAAATAGTAACCAAATCCCAGTAAAGAAGAAAGAGTAAAGAAAGAAGGTATAGCAAGAATAGACAGTTACACGAATCTACTATCCACTGTAGATTCTAGGGGTAACAACAGGGGAAAGGGACGTAGAGTAGAGATACACACATAGAGAGTCCACTCTGAGTCTGATTTCTTCCCCAAAATAATTCACAAATTCAGAAAGGCAAAGAAGAAGCAAGGAAGACGTGTATGACAAGATAAAAAAAAAAAAGAAAACAAAAAAAAGGAACAAGAGAGAGAAAAGAGAAAAGATAAGAAAAAGAGCTGTAATTAAAGAGCAGTGAAAGGAAAGTTTTGGTTTTTTTTAATTACTTTATTTTTAATTTAATTTAATTTTAATTTAATTTTTTTAATTAGCTAGGAGGAGGAGGAAGGGGAGAGTCTGTAGAGGAGGTAGGAGTAACGAGACAAGTTCCTCCCACAATAGATAAGATGCCCACTACCCTAGCAATGAAAGATACCCTAAGAGTTAATTCTGATCAACCTAAATGGGGGGGAAGATATATGCCTTTATATAATATTAATAATAAAATAGAGCAGGGTAAAAAAAAACCCTGTCCCAGATTACCTCAAATCTCGTGATCAGAGGCAGCTGATTGTTAAGAAAAAAAAAATTAAAAAAAAAAAAACAACCTCAGGACTAGACAAGAATAGCCGAAATAGACAGTTATGCAAATCTACTATCCATTGTATATTCTAGGGGTAGCTAAAGGTGCAAGGGAAGTTGAGCATAGATACTCACAGTGAGAGTCCACTCTGAGTCAGAATTCTTCCCCAAAATAATTCCCAAAGGTGTATCAGTGATTCAGTGAAAGCACACTGTTTGGTGGTGTGGGGGATGGGGGCCTGTGGCTTTGGAAGCTGTAGGATTAAGGAAGAAAGGATGACAAGAATGAGAAAAAGAAAAAAAAGAGAGAGAGAAAAAAGAAAAAGATAAGAAAAAGAACAGTCATAAAAGAGTGGTGAAAGGAGTTATTTATTTATTTATTTTTAATTATTTAATTAGCTATGCAGGTTGAGGTGCGTGGGTTGGCTACTTAGAAAGAAAAAAGGCCAGAGGTTTCAGAAGGGAATAGACTTAGAATGAATAATACTCCCTAGTGGGACAGGAATCTTGGTAAAGAAAGAAGCTCAGCAGGGGAGCCTGCTAGGAGCTGGTCCCCAGGGACTGGTCATGGGCGGGAAGGGGGAGGAGGTGTGTTTAATAATTTAAAAGAAAATTTTTTTTTCCATTTTTTTTCTACTCTATTTTTTAACCCAAATTAGGTTATAGTCACCTCCTTGGTGTCACCACTAGGACCCCTTATTAACTGGCCTACTAAAAGCAGAAAATCCTACCATTTCCAGAAGATGTGGTCAGAGCTCAAGCCACTAGCAGCTTCTCAGTCCGCCATCTTCATGTAGCTTCCAGAACACCTTTTCTTACAGTGTTATTGTTCAATAAGTTGATTTCTGTGCCCATTGACTTCATGACAGCCAACTCTGCCTAACTTCACCAACTCCATGGCCTGCTATTAGAGTCTGACTTTCATGAATTGATGACAAGTGTGTGTAGATAACTTTAATTGAGTAATTCTCAGATGACTTAAATGGTCAGTCCTTCCTTTGATTTTTAGGGTTTTATTATGTAATCAATTTTGAATGATTATAATGTCAATGGCTAATTGATTCTATTTAACCAACAGACACTTGGTGCTACTTTCAAAGAATTTATCTCTGGACTAATGAGTTATAGCAATTGTCTTGGCATTAGAGCTGGGAAACATAACAACAGTACTCTCATTTCCCTGTTTATCCTCTAGAGAGAACTCAAGATATCATTTCCTCCACCTGTTTCACTCATAGCTGAGTAAGTTACAAGTGAAGGGATAAAATAAAGATTTGTGTTCTCTGAAGACAAATATGAGCATGAAAATACATCCCCAGGAATTTGTGAATGAGTATTAAGTTTAAGTTAAGAACACTAAGTGGAGAATCTAGAGTGTTCTAATACATGGATATGGCTCTTCTTTTTCATTCATTTACTGTAGTTGGACTGTGTAACATTTTCTTTGCTAGGAAAAGGAATGGAGCTCTTAGGCTTATGTGTTTCAGGTTTTGCCTGTCTTATTTAGACTCTTTTTGTGCACTTTTTTTCCCCTCAAAATCTGAGTGCTAAACTAATAGAAGATCAGATGATAACTTCTAGCCAAGATTCATCTAATAATAATGGACACCCATATGAACATAGAGCACTTGAGAAGTTTCTGCAGTTGTCGGTATCATGACAGAGACCTCCTGGTCCAATAATATCTTCCAGTTGATCAACCCTCTCAGAATTAGGACTCATAAAAATTCATCTCATTGTAACATAGTACAATGGCCAATATTAACAGGGAGTTAAAACTATATATATATGTGTGTGTGTGTGTCCATACATTATAAATTATATATATGTATGTGGCCATATGTTTTATTGCATTTACTTTATATACCTAAGTGGTACTATTTGAGGGAACAAACCATAGTACTACTTAGGTATATAAAGTACAGGCAATAAAATGTATGGCTACCCACATGCAAGTCCTGCACTCTACCACTGAGCCACTTCTCCAGGCTCTAATGCACATTTAAAAGACATAAAATACATTAATTTTTTCTATCTAATGTTTGTTCTTGTATGGGAAATTTCTAAAAGGCAAAACAAGAAACCATTGATATTTATTGATTTTTTAATACATTGGATTTTCTTTACTCCTAGTCTCTGAGAAAAAAAGATTTACTGAGAGACTCATTGTTCCTGGCATGTGTGTGTGTGTGTGGCTTTCTGTTACCTTTCAATAAATATTATTTATGGAAATGTTAATAATGATTATTTCTAGATTGTAGGATTACAAGTGATTTATATCTTTTTTGTTTTATGATATTTTGTAATGATTATCAATTACTTTAAAACCTAGCAAAAATAATTGGAAAATATTCATCATTAATCCCTAAAAAACCTGATAATATGTGATATTAATCTCTTTGAGTTTCAGTTTCTAATAAAACCAGATAATTTTTCTGACACTTTATCCAGTGAAACTGGGTCTCAAACTTTGTATCCTGACTCACTCCACCCTGTCAATGAGACCTAATTGTGATAAGGAGAACAACTTTAATTCTTCTTCCTGTCCATTCCCTCTAGGTATCTCATTAATCACAAGATTAATGAGATACCTAGAGGTAATTCCATGTTTTCTTCTAATGTTCAACCCTAAGTCCATTTTTATTTTTTAGATTTCTATGAGTTGAATATTGGGAAGGGCATGAAAAAGAGACAACACATTGTAAGGAATACCAAAGGACAGACTTTCTTTCATCTCTCTCCCTTTTTTTTTTTTTTTTTTGTCATTGCTGGATTTCCTCACTCCAAGCTGGTTTTTTCATGTAGACATGGAGGGAGGGAGAGGGAGAGAGGGAGAGAAGGAGAGAGGGAGAGTGGGAGAGAGAGAGAGAGGTTTCCCTCAGTACAGTGAGGGTCAGTTGGAGCTTGCACTTGTGTGACACACATGGCAAAGCAGGCTCCCTCCTATGTGAGCTACCTGTTTCCTATCTTATTTAAGGGGTTGCATTCTTTACCATTTAACACTATATTTCTTTGGCTATGTTCACATGGATCAGAACGACTTATTAGAATTCAGTCCCTATTGTTCACAGAAAGACAATTTACATGTGGCATCAGCTCTGACATGCTTTTTCTAATTCATTGGAAGGGCACTGAAGGACAACAGCAGAGTTTAATATTCGCCTACAGCCTCTCTAGTGCTCGTTAAAGTGACTTTATGGTCTCATTTTGACCTGGCTACCTTCCAGAAAGATTATCCAGAGATCATATAGAGAGGCCATTGTAAGGCTGAGGTGAAGGTGAGCACAAGGCCTGGACTGAATTTCTGCTGGTCAAAAGATATAGCTGCTCAGGTAGGTGTAAGCAACACCTAGGATAAGTGACACCGAGTATGCCCCTGTAGCTGTGGCGGCTACTGTTAATTGATTTCTTGGCTAAGGTTACACAGAGTCTTAGCTGCCTGGTTACATCACTCTAGGAAGTTTCCAAGAAATTGACCATACTCGGGGGTCCGGCGGTGGCGCAGTGGGTTAAGCGCATGTGGCGCAAAGCACAAGGACCGGCGGCGTAAGGATCCCGGTTCGAGCCCCCAGCTCCCCACCTGCAGGGGAGTCGCTTCACAGGTGGTGAAGCAGGTCTGCAGGTGTCTGTCTTTCTCTCCCCCTCTCTGTCTTCCCCTCCTCTCTCCATTTCTCTCTGTCCTATCCAACAACGAACAACATCAACAATGGCAATAATAATAACCACAACGAGGCTACAACAACAAGGAAAACAAAAGGGGGAAAATGGCCTCCAGGAGCGTTGGATTCATGGTGCAGGCACCAAGCCCAGCAGTAACCCTGGAGGAAAAATAAAATAAAATAAAATAACAAGAAATTGACCATACTCGTTGTTCAGTAAGTTAAGGTCATATTTGTACTTCTAACAATAAAGTGGACAGACAATGTTCAGGGTGGTATGCGGTAGATATTCCATGTTCATGGGTTGGTAGAATTAACATCATCAAAATGAATATACTACCCAGAGTCATATACAAATTTAATGCTATCCCCATCAAGATCCCAACCACATTTTTTAGGAGAATAGAACAAATGCTACAAATGTTTATCTGGAACCAGAAAAGACCTAGAATTGCCAAAACAATCTTGAGAAAAAAAGAACAAAACTAGAGGCATCACACTCCCAGATCTCAAGTTGGATTATGGGGCCACTGTCATCAAAACTGCCTGGTACTGGAACATGAATAGACATACTGACCAGTGGAATAGAAGTGAGAGCCCAGAAGTAAGCCCCCACACCTATGGATATCTAATCTTCGACAAAGGGGCCTAGACTATTAAATGGGGAAAGCAGAGTCTCTTCAACAAATAGTGTTGGAAAAAATGGGTTGAAACATGCAGAAGAATGAAACTGAACCACTGTATTTTACCAAATACAAAAGTAAATTCCAAATGGATCAAGGACTTGGATGTTAGACCACAAACTATCAGATACTTAGAGGACAATATTGGCAAAACTCTTTTCTGCATAAATTTTAAAGACATCTTCAATGAAACTAATCCAATTACAAAGAAGATTAAGACAAGCATAAACCTATGGGACTACATCAAATTAAAAAGCTTCTGCACAGCTAAAGAAACCAATACCCAAACTAAGGGACCCCTCACAGAATGGGGGAAGATCTCTACATGTCATACATCAGACAAGAGGCTAATAACCAGAATATATAAAGAACTTGCAAATCTCAACAACAAGAAAAAAAATAAAGCCATCCAAAAATGGGGAGAAGACATAGACAGACTATTCATCACAGAAGAGATCCAAAAGGTGGAGAAACACATGAAAAAATGCTCCAAGTCTCTGATTGTCAGAGAAATGTAAATAAAGACAACAATGAGATACCACTTCACTCCTGTGAGAATGACATACGTCAGAAAAGGTAACAGCAGCAAATGCTGGAGAGGTTGTGGGGTCAAAGGAACCCTCCTACACTGCTGGTGGGAATGTAAATTGATCCAACCTCTGTGAAGAACAATTTGGAGAACTCTCAGAAGGCTAGAAATGGACCTACCCTATGACCCTGCAATTTCTCTCCTGGGGATATATCGTAAGGAACCCAATACACCCATCCAAAAAGATCTGTGTACACATATGTTCTTGGCAGCACAATTTGTAATAGCCAAAATTTGGAAGCAACCCCGGTGTCCAACAACAGATGAGTGGCTGAGCAAGTTGTAATATATATATATATATATATATATATATATATATATATATATATATATATATATATATACACACACACACACACAATGGAATACTGCTCACCTATAAAAAATGGTGACTTCACGGTTTTCAGCCTATCTTGGATGGACCTTGAAAAATTCATGTTAATTGAAATAAGTCAGAAACAGAAGGATGAATATAGGATGATCTCACTCTCAGAAAGAAGTTGAAAAGCAAGATCAGAAAAGAAAACACAATTAGAACCTGAACTGGAATTGGCATATTGCACCAAAGTAAAAGACTCTGGGGTGGGTGGGTGGGGAGAATACACATCAAAGAAGGATGACAGAGGATCTAGTGGGGATTGTATTGCTATATGGAAAACTGGGAAATGTAAATTATTGTGTTTATGTTGAATGTAAAACATTAATTCCCCAATAAAGAAATTAAAAAATTTTTTTTAAATAAAGTTGATAGGGGCAAAGCGCTTGATTGAAACATTCTATATTTATGTAGAGTACTCCTGACACCAGGTTTTGTTTTATGATTTTGAGTTTACACAGCCTGTAAAATTCCTTTTATCGTACTCTGATATCTCTTGATCTCTTATACTTGTCTAGTGAGCAACTGTACACAACACAACACTTCACAAATGATCTCACTAGAGCAGAGGGAAAAGGGCACGGTGCTTATCTTCCTTATGGTCTTGCAGCCATAATTGTCACGTCCTGGAACATGTGTTGCTATTCATTCATTCCTACCACATCCTGTAAAAATGTATCTAGAATTAAAAGAAAGTTGAACCAAGATTTAGGTTTTTATAATTCACTTCCCATTACATATTATGATAGAATTTGATCTATTACTTAACACTTTGTACTCAATTTGTGAACAATTCTGTTGTAAAAACATTTTGCCTTCCTAAGAGATTTTCTTGCTCACAAGTTTGATAAGTAGTGCCTTAATATCTATTTATAAATAGTTTATGATAATATAGTGATTCCACATTTCTACAAAGGAGAAAATTACAACAGGCCCTCTCCTTCCTTGATTAACTTCAATCTTTTCTTTAGTTTCCAGCTATTATCTTAATTAACTTCCAGTTTTTAGTTTTCTCAGACATGTGGTCTTGACTAGGCTCAATAACTCATCTGTAAGTTGAAAGATTAACTATTAACTTTATCTAAAGTCTACTGAGACTGCCCTGGATTTTTGTGAACATCTTGGGTATATTTATTACCATCTCTGTTTGGTTTAAGGTGACATTTTGATTTGTCAAGAATTTTTTCTTCCTATGATCCTGTAATACTACTCCTAGGTGTTTATATAAAGTATGTAGAAACACATTTGAAAGGATACAAGCATCCTATAGTCACTGCAACAGTAGTCACAAGAACCAAAACATGGATTCAATCTAAAGTCCCATTGACATATTGAAGAAAGAAGCTGTGTGGTAAAAGTTCAATGGAATACTGCTTAAGCATTTAAAAAAAAAAGTTCTGGGGTCGTGGGAGTAGCACAGTTGGTTAAGCTCACTTGGCATGAAGCACAAAGACCAGCATAAGAATCCCTGTTAGAATCTCTGGCTCCCTATTTGCAGTTGGCGGGGTCGTTTCACAAGCGGTGCTGAAGCATCTTTCTCTCCCATTCTTTGCCTTCTTCTCCTCTCTTGATTTCTCTGCCCTACCCAACAACAACAGCAATAACAATAACAACAGCAATAACATTACTAACAACTAGGGCAACAAAATGGGAAAAATGGCCTCCAAGAGCAGTGAATTTGTAATGCAGCATCGAGCCCCAGTGATAACCCTGTAGATTAAAAAAAAAAAAAATTCCATGCCCATGAAAATAGTTTGGCTAGTAAAACCCAAGTTTCACTTGCATGAAGCTCCTAGTCAGTTCCAGACACCATGCAAGTAGACTGGCACTCAGTTTTCTCTCTTTAAAAAATGAGATATAGTTAGTTGTGTCTTTTGAGATAAAATGGTTGTTACATAGAGGCTATTTAATTCTTTCTGTGTACTAATTAAAGTGAACAAAGCAGTAAAAGTGAAACCAGATGTTTTCACCCAGAATTGAAAAATAAATAAGTAAAGTAAATGAACTGGTAAAAGTCAACAGAACTATTTTTTTTTTTTTTGCCTCCAGGGTTATTCCTGGGGCTCAGTGCCTGCACTACTAATTCATTGCTCATGGAGGCTATTTTTCCCTTTTGTTGCCCTTGTTGTTTATTGTTGTTGTTCTTGTTATTATTGCTATTGTTATTGCTGTCATTGTTGGATAGGACAGAAAGAAATTGAGAGAGGAAGGGAAAACAGAGAAGGCAAGAGAAAGATAGACATCTGCAGACCTGCTTCACTGCCTGTAAATTGATATGCCTGCACGTGGGCAGCCTGGGGCTGGAACCGGGATCCTTATGCCAGTCCTTGAACTTTGAGCCATGTGCGCTTAACCAACTGTGCTACCGCCTGGTCCCCAACAAAACTAATTCTTAAACCCAATGAATAGTATGGTAGTTATCAGGAGAAATAGTTGGGGGATCAAGAAAGGTGAGAGTAGGTAGAAGTGGTCATTTTGATATGATGACACTGAAACTGTGGTAGTGAGTGTGGGAAATCTTTTTACTCATATTGAAATATAAGCCATTAGCCTCCGATTTTATATCGTTGTAAGTCCAGGTTAATACGAGAAGGAAGTGTTCTTGTCTATGGCCATAGCACCCTGAACACACCTGATCTTGTCTAAAAAAACTTCAAATGACTACAAAGGCATAGATCTACTCTGCTTTTAAAAAACATAACAAAATTTTAAAACTCTACAGTTTGTACTATGACTTTTTTAAAATTCAAAGCAGATTAATGAATGAAAGAAGGAAATTATTTTTATATTCAAATTACTTGCTACTTTGGACAAATTGAACCCAATTAATTTTTTCCATTTTCCTTTTCTTTCTTGAATTTGATGCTTGATATTTATTTGTATAGAAGTACTGTATGTAAAGTATGCAACCACATATATGCAATCAACTCAGATCCTAAGTTAGGAGAGAAGAGATCAGTATTTTCCTTCTCAGGGAATCTGTCAACCATCATTAAAGATGTAGACAGCAAAGAAGAAATTTGAGCCTCAGTGAGCAGGTTGAAAAAAAAATTACAGTTGTGTTTTTACTACTGACATCACACTAAATTACACCAAGTCCCTTCATTACACCCTGCCCCACTTGGAGGGGGTTAGTGGTTAGCATTTTACTTTTTAGAATTCTAGGACCATTTTTTCTTTTTAAAAATCTCTAGAAAAAGGAGAATAGTGTATTCAGATATAAATGCCTTAACATTATCTGGATTACAGATAGAGAATAGCAGGGAAGTTTGATGTAAAAACATGATGTATAACAGTTGAGAGTGAGAAAAAAGTCTTCCTCCCCTTACATTTTCAGAAATTTTCAATCAATATCCTACTTGTAACTGTGCTAAGGGGGACAGGGACAGAGAGAATCCAATACAAATTTATTGAAACCTTTAAAATTTGACACAGTCCAAAGCCATAAGTGTTCTTAATACCAAATTGCTTATATCAGGATAATCATTTCAAATCACTTAGGTAGAAAGGGCTTCTGGAAGTGATTGTGTTTATGACACTTTAGCATTATCCTTTGACGTCCTAGAATTTTAAGCGTTTTTTTAAAAATTTATTTATAAAAAGGAAACACTGACAAAATCATAATTGACAAGAGGGATACAACTCCACACAGTTCCCACCATCAGAACTCCGTATCCCCTCTCCTCCCCTGATAGCTTTCCTATTCTTTAACCCTCTGGGAGTATGGACCCAGGGTCATTATGGGGTGCAGAAGGTGGAAGGTCTGGTTTTTGCAATTGCTTCCCCGTTGAAGATGGGCATTGGCAGGTCGATCCATACTCCCAGCCTGTCTCTCTTTTTCCCTAGTAAAGAAGGGTTCTGGGGAAGTGGGGCTCCAGGACACATCTGCCCAGGGAAGTCTGGTTGGCATCATGGTAGCATCTGGAACCTGGGTGATTTTTTTTTTTATTGGTGTAAGAATAATAGTGTTGTTGTGGAAGTTTTGCAAGTCTTTAGTATAGAGTTTGAAAATTGACTACACTACTATTGCATCTTTTAAAAAAGGGAATTTTGAAGGTTAACATGAGAATACATTAATGGAAAGGCTAGAACTATCACAATTCTGATTTGTTTCAATCCAGACTAAATCTTGAGGTAAAAATCCTTTTCACTTTGACCATGTTTATGTGAGGCCATCAGCTTTATATCACTGCTGTCATGGATATTTTACAGCGAGAGGGGCAGGAGCCCTGGAAAGCAGCAGGAAATGGTAGCTGTCAGAGTTTCAAATCTTCTAGATTCATGGTTCTATTCTTAATTAAACTTTTCTTTCTTTCTCTCTTTCTTTCTTTCTGATAAAAAAAAAAACTCTTGACTTGACTTAAGAAAGTCATAAAAAGGAAAACAAAACAAAAAAAGATAGGAAAGCAAAACAGACATAGAAAGAATGAGTAAACATTATGTTTTGATGACATCAAGGTCACTTATAAGTATTTAGACAAAGTCCCTTTATTTTGGACTTTTAGATGAGTCTTTGACATATGTTAGTCCAATCTCTTTTCTTTTAACCATGTTATTAGATGATGAGCCTGTAAAATATGAATAAATGAGTTCATTATTTATCCAGAAGATTAACATATGATTGTTTTCAAAAAAAGAAAGTAAAGTTTTCCAATGATCAAATTCTTTAATTCTTTTCTCTTTCTCTCTGATCAACACTCAAGTTTTTTCAGATTCTGTGATATACTATGATGGCTTCACTAAGGCTAAGACTGTACTACTTTGACCTAATTTGTTGGCCTTCACGCAAGGTGAGGTCCAGCAGGAAGGTAAAACTGACAGGCTCTCTCCTGCTCGTTCAAGGAACAACACGAAGACAGACAAGAGACACTGGGGAGAAATGACATGCTCTCAAATCTCGTTTATTGGCTGGTGGACATGAGTTTAAATAGAAAACCAAACAAAGGATATTATTCAAATATGTCAGAAATTACAGGTTTCTTAAAGGTCAGCTTACCTCTATGGTAGGGGGCTGGTTATGACAGGAATTTGATGAGATACATAAAGGTCAAGATAATTAGTCTCCTGATGCAGGCATTTAATTACCCAAAGGCCTTTGAGGGGAGAATAGGGGTTGAACCAGTTAAAGCGAGATAGAGAGAAGATAAGCAAGTTTGATGCAAATTAAGGACATCAAAGGGCACTGCTAGGAGTGTGTGATAAGGTTTGTTCTCCTCTGTGATCAGAAGGTGAGGTCAACTTTGAGTAAATGAATCTTAAAGCAGGCGGCCATGTGGCATGCAGTTAGTGGAGAGAGGCAGCAAGTTTTCGGTGGCCTTGAGAGACTAACAAAGCAAGCTTAGTCTGAGAGACTTTTTCCCTCTTGGCTCACCTCTATGACGAGAGAGACTAACAAGTGGGGTGTCTATCCAGACCTCCATCCAAGGATGGAAGAGCTCCCCTATGCTCTACCAAGCTATCACATAGTCCCACACTAATTAGGGAATCAAATCTAGCATCAGGTTTCACCACTTATGAACCATCTAAATGATCCTTCTTGTCTTCTGTTCCTTTTACATTTTTGAGTATTTGGAAGGGTGAGCAGTGGCACACCTGGTAGAGCACACACATTACAGTGAACAAGGACCTTGGGTTCAAGCTCCCAGTCCCCACCTTCATGAGGAAGCTTTATGAGTTGTGAAATAGTGCTGCAGGTGTCTATCTCATGCTCTCTATCTCCCCCTTCTTGCTCAATTTTTCTCCATATTTTTCTAAAATAAATAAATTGATATATAAAAATATAATTTTAAATTGGGTAACTGTTCTTGGTCTCTGGGTGCTGATAAAAAAGTCTAAAACATTAGGACAAACAAGACACACTAAAAAGAGAGTTACAGTTACCTATTTGTGAGTTATGACTTCTGAGATAAAGTTGAGACTGCTAAGGGCTGACTCATTGCTATCTTGACTGCTGTCTTCATGGACATGGAGTACTGCAGATCACTGAATTGTTCCTCTGTTGCCAAGTCATCATATCCCCTGTATACTCTCCTGTAGGCTTTTGTGACCTGAAAAAAAGTTTTCTCTGCACCAGAAAACTGCCTTATACCTTCTGAAGCTAGAAAGGTATGAACCACTCAAACTGAGCCCTATAGAACCTCTCACAGTGGCATAACCTTACCTCTGGGTTGTCATAGTGGGATAAATATATCTACGACGTACTCTTCTGTTATTTGAAGGAAACATGCCACTCTGCTGAAGTAAATACAGGGAGTTGCTGAGGAGTCATATTTTTTCACTCCTCCCACCTCATCACAGACGCCTGCAAGCGTCAACCAGGCTTTGACCTAGCACGTTATGATTGGGCCCTCCTCAATCGCTATCGAACAGGCCATGGCCGGTGCGCCGCTATGTTCCATCGCTGGGGAGCCAGAGACGACCCGAACTGCCCCTGCGGCTACAGACAGACTATGACCCACATAGTCAACGACTGCCACCTCTCCAGATTCAAAGGAGGTCTCGAAACTTTACATCAGGCTCAACCTGACGCTGTTGACTGGCGAAGGAAGAAGGGCAAACGCTAGAAGAAGAAGACTCCTCCCACTCCCATCCCCAAATCTCATTTGAAATTCTGTGGAATCCCAGGAAAGCATTCTAAGGCCAAAAACCACACCCTTTACCTAGGTTTGAAAAAATCATGCTAAGTTCTTTTTAACTCTTCCATCAGTCCTCTACACTTTTGTAATCCAAATTGTAGTTAATGATGAACTTGTTGATAAGAAAGGCAAAATAGACAGTTCAGTCCTTCTTGAGTTGTTTTAGGAGCGATAGTAATGACAAGACACAGTAAAAATTGCAGCTTCCCTCTTGAAAATCAGGGACTTTCTTTTGGATGTGAAATTGCTTTGTAAATTCTCCCTTGGCAATTTTCATGACAAGAGAGTCATTTGTAGGAAAATGAATAAATTTCCTATGCAAAGTTATCTTTTAAACATCAGGTTTTAACAATATCAAAGATAAATAGTTTGGTGGAAGGCAAACCTTATGGCATTTACAAAGCATGCAGAATGTGGAAACAATTTTAGTGCAAGTCAGAATCCTGTTTTCCTAAGACTGGATATTTAAGGGTTTGGCTTTGCCTGTAAGGACTACTGTCAGTAAGAAACAGATTGGGACATAGGAAGTTTACTGAATTTTATTTTATCTATGACTACTGTCAGTAAGAAACAGATTGGGACATACGAAGTTTACTGAATTTCATTTTATCTATGCCCTTAGGATCTCAAACAGTAGTTCACTTAGATTAGATTTGAAAATCAACTGTTTAATTTTTATTTATTCTTCATCTGCACATGAACATACACACACACACACACACACACACACACACACACACACACACACAACCTGTCCTTTCCCAGATAGCGTTTGAAGGGAAATATGAACTTTAAATAAAATGCAAAATACACAAATTGCACATGTGATTTTATATCCAGAAAAACAAGCAAAAATAAAAATAAGACCATGCAATAAAGCTATGTTCTTCAGAATGTTATTGTGAGTTAACTCTCTTCTCTGATTATTCATTTTTTCAAATAATAAAGCAGTGTCATCTCAACATTGAACAAATCTAATGAAATCTTTTCATAGAGAAGTTACATGATCCAAAGTAGCAACTGTTGCCCATACTTAGCAATTATAAGCATAACATAGTATTTATTAAATGCTACGATAGCAGATTGCTATAAAATTAATTCTTTTATATATATATCTCTCTTCCTTTGAAGTTTCTGTTAAATGAGAAGGAAAAATAAGAAAATAGCAAAAAGGAAGAAAAGGCAAATATATTTGTAAGAATGCTTAAAACAATTTTGTAAGGTTCAAAAATGCATGGTATAGTACAGTTGATTTTGGTCATGTTGAAGTGTCTTGAGGGTAAAGTGTCTTGATGTGAAGGGTACATTTCTGGGAATGAAAAGCAGGCCCTAAATTCTACACCACGGGTTCAAATGTATTGACTGACATATCTCCTAGGGCTTCATAGGTATTGCATAACCACGATCCCTGCTATTGTAGAAAATTTGAGTGAATTTTATTTACCACTTAGTTTGAAATGCACATTCGGGAGTGTTTCTCAGACCCTGTGTCAATAGATAAAGTACTAAAACTGTAGCTCTGCCTATGATTACTTCATACCTAGGCCCATCACTGAACACATTTTAGAATCTTCTCCTGTTCCTACCTGATGAGTGTTTGCATAACTGGACATAGGAATTCACAAAAAAAGCATAGTATGGAAAGAAGAGACAGGGCCCTTATCAGGAATATGATGCAGAGAGTAAACACAATGAAGAGAAGGCAGAGAACGGCCAACTATAGAGTGGCAAAAGAACTTGGAGATTATTTAGGAAGTCTTATAGACGGTTAAGCTCTCCTTTTTGTTTTCTTCTAATTTATTGTGCAGTTAAAGTTAATTTTCAACTCGACCCTAGAATCACATTTCCAATCTCATAGGACTTTTTCTCAGTCAGGGGGATGTGGTAAAACTTAGTTCATTCTAATTTTTCACTTTCTTCAACCTTCTAGTTTTCCTAACTTCTAAAGATACTCTGGGTATAACTAATGATTTACCTAATAGAATTCTGATTGGTTTCCTTCCCAGACATACAATTTCAAGTACCGTCTCTAAAATTCTTTTTTTTTTTAATAAAAAAAGATTTTATTTATTTATGAGAAAGATAAGAGGAAAGAGAAAGAACCAGACATCACTCTGGCAAATGTGCTGCTGGGGATCGAACTTGGAACCTCATGCTTGAGAGTCCAAAGCTTTATAGTGATAAAATTTGTGGTCCACCCGCTTATCGGCGGGTTAAGCGCATGTGGTACGAATCACAAGGAACGGCATTAGGATCCTGGTTCCAGCCCATGGCCTGCAGGGGAGTCACTTCACAGGCGGTGAAGCAGGTCTGCAGGTGTCTATCTTTCTCTCCCCCTCTCTGTCTTCCCATCCTCTCTTGATTTCTCTCTGTCCTATCTACAATAAAGCAAGGGCAACAAAAGGGAATAAATAAATATTTTAAAAATAATTTATATGGAATCTCAAAAAAAAAAACCCAATTAAAAAAGAATGTTGGCCAAAAAAAATTGTACTTTGTGATTTAAACTAACTACACAACTATGACAATCAAAACAGTACTGGCATGATTACAGGCATAGATAATGGAATACAGTAGAGACTCAAAAACAAACTTTTACAGGTATGGTTGGAGGATTTTGTTGTTGTTGTCATCAGTATGAGCTCCTCCTTCTCCTCCTCCTCTTCCCCTCCTCCCCCTACCTCTTCCTTCTTTTTCCCAGAGGGATAGGCAAAGGTCTAGAGGGAAAGATAGCACAGCAGTGACATTTTCTCTGGTGCAGTGGAGCCTGAGCTCCAATCTGGGTCGTGTGCATAACAAAGCAGGCCCACTAACCAGGTGAGACATCCTGCCTGCTTTATTAAATGATTTTTTTAATAAAGCTGCCAGCACCATTTAATGGAAAAATCAATCTGTATAACAAATGATGCTTAAAAAACTGGATATTGAAATGATTAAAAAATAAACATAGGAGAAAGTCTTTTCATATGTGTGTATGTGTTACCACATAAACAGAAATACCACATGATGTAGCATTTTTTTTTTTTTTCCTCCTCCAGGGTTATTGCTGGGCTCGGTGCCTGCACCATGAATCCACCGCTCCTGGAGGCCATTTTTTCCCCCCTTTTGTTGCCCTTGTTGTAGCTTAGTTGTGGTTATTATTATTATTGCCCTTGTTGACACAATTCATTGTTGGATAGGACAGAGAGAAATGGAGAGAGGAGGGGAAGACAAAGAAGGGGAGAGGAAGATAGACACCTGCAGACCTGCTTCACCGCCTGTGAAGCGACTCCCCTGCAGGTGGGGAGCCGGGGGCTCGAACCGGGATCCTGACGCCGGTCCCTGCGCTTTGCGCCACATGCGCTTAACCCACTGCGCCACCGCCCGACCCCCATGATGTAGCATTTTTACCCTTAAGAAAGTGAAAGCAGGGGGCAGGGCATAGTGCAGTGGGTTAAGCACACGTGGCAGGAAGCACAAGGACCAGCTTAAGAATCCTGTTTTGAGCCCCTGGCTCCCCACCTGTAGGGGGGTCACTTCACAAGCAGTGAAGCAGGTCTGCAGGTGCCTCTCTCTCTCTCCCTCCCCTCTCGATTTCTCTCTATCCTATCCAGCAACAATGACAGTAATAACAACAATAATAATAACAATGACGAAAAACAACAAGGGCAACAAAAGGGAAAAAAATGGCCTCCAGGAGCAGTAGATTTGTAGTGCTGGCACTGAGCCCCAGAAATAACCCTGGAGACAAAAAAAAAAAAAGAAAGAAAGAAAGTGAAAGCAGGGGCTCCAATAGATAGTTGTACAGTCACATTCATATTTTTATTCACAATCATGAAATGGCATAAATAATCCAAATGTTCATTAGGAGATAGATGGATAAACAAAATATAGTATAGATACATAAATGGTATATTATTCAGCATTAAAATAAAAACAAACTTCTGACACGTACTATATCCAGGTTGAACCCTGAAAATATTAAATGAAGAAAGCCAGATACAAGAATAGATATTGTATGGATCATTGTTATGAGGTATTTAGAGTGGTCAAAGTCATAGAGACAGAATTTAAATTGGTAGTTGCTAGGTACTGGGAGTAAAGAGGATTGGAAAGTTACATTTTAATGGGGACAGAATTTCAATTTGAATTGACAGTGGATTCTAGCAGTGATGAATCATGATAGTTGCACAACAATGGGAATGTAACTAATACCAACATACCAACATACCATATACTGCTGGGAATAGAGGGGAAGGAATTTTTAAAGTTTTTTTTCTTTCTTTCTTTCTTTCTTTCTTTCTTTTTTTAAATATTTATTTTATTTATTTATTTCCTTCTGTTGCCCTTGTTGTTTTATTGTTGTAGGAGGGGAAGGAATTTTAAAGATAGACTCCATCAGTAATTTCATATGGTTAGAGAGGGTGAATTAGCAAATACATGGATAATCAGGAATGCAACAGTTATGTATGATTTTCTCTTTGGAAGGCCAATAAGAGACACAATGTGAAATATACTGACTTATTTTGAGGAAAGGTACTCTTGTAATTATAACACTCATGTAAATCAATAGCTTCTCAGTAAGATAACGCTGAAGTTGGTAAAAAAAAGAAAACCAAAACAAAAGTGAAGTTCTTTATGTTAAGATTAGCAAAGTTACAGTGAAGATTCCAGATTTTTATTTTTGATTTAACTCTTAGTTATGGTTAAACATTTTTGACTCTTCTCAAACTTAAACATTTTTATTATATTGTTGCAATCTCTTAAGAGTTTAATTAAAACTGCTGGAGATGATTTTATTTTATTTGCAGTATTTGATGACTGACTCAACCAGTGTAGTGAGATCATAGGCTTACCAAGATGACAGATTAATCAGGGAATTGTGTCTGACTCTTGTATGATAATTAGGCAATTTCTTTAATTCAGCTCTGGAAAAATGTTAGATTAAAAAATAGTGCATTCAGATCAGCTCTGTTTATGATATCATACAATAAGTTTGCTTAATGATTTAACAGCTTTGCTAAACAATTGAGCCTTTTAAAAAAGTCATGTAAGATGAATGTTAATATAGTCTTATAATTGCCTTTCAAATGTTAGGAAAAGTGCTGATTAAAGTTTACATTATGGCTCCTGGTAGAGATGGGTGGAAATTAAATATATATAAGTATTTTAGTATAACCGACCAAATCCCAGTAATCAATTGGAGCAACTGAATGAGTATGGCTTCTACTTGAAATAGTCAGTGTTTATTTAAATATGTCCTTGAATGTCACTTATTCAAGTTCTTTGCTTCTGTTCTTTTATAGTAAACTTCTATGGTTAGTGGTTAACAGTGGTGCCACCTGCTCTGTGGGTGCTTGGAATAAGTGCTAATTGCTAGAGTTGTTACTTTGTAGGTTCTGATTCAATAAAAGTTAATAAAGAAGTTGGAGTTAAGGGACTTGATTCTAATCTTGATATTGTCTCTATTTGACCTTAAAAAGTTATAAAATTCCTCAAGGCATAAATTTTACTATTTGCAAAATGGAAGCTTAGATGATCTCTCTGTTAGAGAGTAAATTGTACTGAGACTATAAACAGACTAACTGGCATGATGAAGAACAAGATTAACTATATCAATTATCATAATATCAGCCCATTAAGTTCATCTTCTATCTAATTTTCTTGGTTTCAGAGTTTTATATTTAAGCCATTGAGACTACAGGCTCTCTAACATCTTTTCCATCTTTGTATTCTGAGTACCTGTTTCAATTTTTGTTCTATACCTCTATAATTTTTGTTCAATAGTAATTTATTGAGTATTTATTTTGTGTGTGTGTGTGTGTGTGTGTGCTCAGTTATTTTCCATAGGAGATGTACCATGACCCCTTTGTCAGTGGCTAAGAGTCTAGACTCTAGAATGGGGTGGAGAACACTTGACCTATGAGGTCAAGTGAAATCATTGGGTCTTATTTTGCCAAGGAACCAGAGTTTTTTTCACAGCAACATTAAGTGATAATTTTTAAGTTGATAACTTTATATGGCCTGTGAGTGATTTTATATATCCAAATGACCCTTAGCACAAGAAAGGGATCCTTACCCTTGCTCTAGAATAAAACTGCTAAGTTGCCTGAGGTCAAATACTGGCTTGCCACTTAATAAGATATGTGACATTGTATAAGTTAACTTCTCTGTGGCTCAGTTTCCTCATTTGTGAACATATAAATAATAAAGCCATTGTTATGGTGGGGTTGTTGTGAGAATTAAGTAGCATTGTTTTTGTAATGTTGTGGGTATGGTATCTGACCTAGAGTACTTTCTTAATCATTTGCTATGATAGTGGTGATGAAAAGGAAGAAAAGGGAGTGAGATATGGTCTGGGGCTCATATTCAGCTTAGGAGCCTACGTGACTTCTGCATCCCTATAGATCTGAGCTCACATTCTGTGGTCATGAGTAGGAATGTTCCAATCTGCCCCAATATCAGGACCCATCTTCCTCAAGTGGAAGATAGAATATGTTGTCCAGCCTCCCTTCAGAGAATGGAACATTCTCTATCATTGTTGATCCACACTGGCGGCAAGGTCCTATGGGGACCCACAGAGGGGTCTATTGTATTGTTCCTGATGGAGATGACCAATAAGAATGGAGAGAGGGATTTATTTGAGGTCTAGGCCCATCTTGTCTGTTTAGGAATCTCAGGACTCCCTGACTAGGACCCCAGATAATGGGTTGGCCTGATGGTGACTAAAGAGTCATCATTAAAGTATGCCAGTCTCTTGCCCTTATTCATCTTTTGTTGTCTTTACTTTGATAAAATCAGATCAAATCAATGGGGCTTACAGTAAACAATATTTATACATCTTTCCCATATTTGGAGTTACTCTCTTCCCCAATCCAGCTTTCTTGTCCTTTTTCCAGCCATAACATTATCTTCCCAAACAATAACTTGGTTCCACCTGCATAGGAGATGTCAAGCTCAGAAAAACAAAAGCAAACAAACACACACACACAGAAAAAACACTAATATAGTCATGGGCCCTTTGGAATATAACTAAAATAGGCCTAAGTATCTATAAAATGGAGACCCCCAAATATTCATCTACTCTATTCCAGCCTTTAGGTTCATAATTAGTCAACAATTTGTTTGGCTTTATATGTTAAATCTTCTTTCAGCCACCACGTTCCAGATGCTACCATGATGCCAACCTAACTTCCCAGGGTAGATGACCCCTCCAATGTGTCCTGGAGCCCAGCTTCCCCAGAGCCCTGAACCACCAGGGAAAGAAAGAGACAGGCTGGGAGTATGGATCAGCCTGTCAACACCCAATTTCAGTGGGTAAGTATTTACAGAAGCCAGATCTTTCACCTTTCACACCCCATAATGACCCTGGGTCCATATTCCCAGAGGGTTAAAGAATAGGAAAGCTATCAGTGGAGGGGTTGGGATACGGAGTTCTGGTGGTGGGAATTGTGTGGAGTTGTACCCCTCTTACCCTATTGTTTTTGCCAGTGTTTCCTTTTTATAAATAAAAATTATATATATATATATATATATATATATATATATATATATATAGATAGTGAGAAAAGAAGGAGCAGAGGAGGAGGATGAAGAGGAAACCTCCTTGGGACATACTCACTGAATAAATCTTTCTAATATATCTATTTATCATACCCCATATCTGCCCTTATGTTATTTTGACTTTTTTGGTTTAAATCTATCCTTTTCTAGATTTATGTTTTCTTTTTTATTAGTAGTATACAAAATTGTAATTGTAAGAGTGTAGTTTCAAAGCCATATATGTGTATGTGCCTATACCTATCCCTGATGAAAACCACCATAGTTCACACAGTCTAAGGAACAATTTGGTTACTACTTCTTGATGTTATTGATGTCATTGTTGTTGGATAGGACAGAGAGAAATTGAGAGAGGAGGAGAAGACAGAGGAGAAGGAAAGATAGACACTTGCAGACCTGTTTCACTGCCTGTGAAGCAACTCCCCTGCAGGTGGGGAGCTGGGGGCTTGAACCAGGACCCTTCGCCAGTCCTTGCACTTTGTGCCAGGTGCACTTAACCCACTGTGCTACCACCTGACTCCCTGGTTACTACTTCTTTTTTGCCAGTTAATTTTCTTTAGTCATTAATTTTTCCACATATAAGCAAAACCATCCTAGGTTGTCTTTTACCTCTGTACTTATTCCATGTAGCATAAAAATCTCTATTTCTATTCACTTTTGCCCTGAACAATGCAATCTCACCTTTTTACATACAGGTCAGTATCCTACTAGATGTATCATTAACTCCTTTATTCAGCTATCAGCTGATGGACATTCATTTTGCTTTTACACCTGGATGTTGTGAGTAGTGCACATGCATATATCTTTTCATACTTGTGTTCATATCATTTGAATATATGTCTAGAAGTGGTCTTGCTACATGGTAAGGTATTTTCACTTTTACTTGCTTAAAAACCTCCTGTGGTGGGGTTCGGGTGGTAGCACAGTGGGTTAAGCGCACATGGCTCAAAGCACAAGGACTAGTGTAAGGATCCTGGTTGCAATCCTCTTCTCCTGACCTGCAGCAGGGGCTGCTTAACAAGCAGAAAAGCAGTTTTGCAGGTGTCTATCTTTCTCTCCCCCTTCCCCGTCCCCATCTCTCTTGATTTCTCTCTGTCCTATACAACAACAACTATAATAACAAGGGCAACAAAACTGGGAAAAAATGGCCTCCAGGAGCAGTGGATTCATGTTGTTTTCGACGGGTTAGGTTGTTTTCGCCGGGCTGGCTTCACGGGCAGGTAACAGATGACCAGGGACTCATGGTTGAGCTGTAGGCAGTATCTCTTTATTCATGCAGGACGCAGCACAATCTAAGACGAGCTAAGTTAAACTCAAAGTACAGTACTCTAAAACTCACAATGCTGTCTTTATATATACTTCCCAAGTAGGGTGGAAACAGGATGTGACATAGAGAGGGTGGAGAGAAAAGTGACTGGTGAAAATCAGGGTGTGATAAAGAGGGGGCAGATTAGGCGAAAATCCTATCACTGAACCACAAATGCCCTGGAGGGAGGGTGGAACTTGTTAACAGTGGTTATGTAAATAGAATGAAGTGGTTATGTAAATAGAATAGTGTTAAGCAGGGGGGATTTAAACCAAATGAAACAGAAGGGGTCTCATGCATACCAACAGATTCATAGTGCAGGCACCAAACCCCAGTGATAACCCTGGAGGAAAAAAATAATAATAATAATGGCAAAAGGTCTGGATAGTTCTTTAACAATGACATACAGACATGAAGAATTGCTCCACATCCCTAATTATTAGAGAAGTGTGAATTAAAACCACACTGAAATGTTATCTCACACCTGTGAGAATGACCTACATTAAAGAAACAGGAAAGGTTAAGTGTTGACAAGGATGCAGAGAGAAAAAGGAGTTCTGTTGTACTACTGGAAGATTTGTGCTTTTTTTTTTTTTTTTTTTGGTTTGGTGCAAGTGCCTTACCTGGGCTTTTTTGTGTCATTTAATTTTTGTTTTCTTACAATTTTGAAAGTGTAAACTGTACTTGTGCAAAAAAAAAAAAAAAAAGAAAAGAAAAAAGAAAAGAAAAAGAAACTGTACTTGTACATAGCTTAAAGAAGAAACTTAGTGGCATTCTTATGAAAACAATTTCTTTTATTTTTTAATTTTTTATATTACAGAATTACATGTCAACAGGAGTTTAAATCCATACCATTCTCACCACCAGAGTTCTGAATCTTCACTCTCCCCACTGGAATCCACCACAGTTCCCCTGAGGGTGTGGACATGGGCAGACCATCATCTCTACAGCTATCTGTCCATATTTATACACAATTGTCCCCTTTTTTCCTGACTCAATCCTCTCTTCCTTCCAAGCCACTCATGACAACATTACTACTTCCATGTATCCCTTCCCTTTTCCTACTCTCTCTCTCTCTCTCTTTCTCTCTCTCTCTCTCCAGGAGCTGGAGTTTAGAGCCCTCTTATCTATCCTGTCACTTCTCCTCCACTGGGAGTATGGATCAAGGTTGTTTTGGGGTGCAGAAGGTTGGAGTTCTGGCTTCTGTAATTGCTTCTCTGCTAAACATGGGTGTTGGTAGGTCGATCCATACCCCTAGCCTGTTTCTACCTTTCCCTAGTGGACCAGAGGTCTGGAGATGTGAGGGTCCAGGACACATTGGTAAGGTCATCTGCCCAGAGAAGTTCAGGGATGAAGTCATGCTAGCATCTCCAGCCTAGTGTCTGGAAGGTGGCATGAACTAATTTGAGACAACATTGTTAATGAACAGGAACAAAAAAGTAGGATTAGAGCAGATAAGATTAGGGATTTTAGGGTAGAAGAAAGCTAGAAAATCCATTTTAGGTATGTTCCTGGGGGCACACAACTATAGTAGTTTTGCTTGAGTTTGGTAGCTAGCTTGAAATTGTGTAAGAATATTATCTTACAGAATGGTTTTAAACTCTTCTTGCTTTTAGTCCAGAGTCAACCAATTTTAGCTCTTGGCTAAGTCTCTTGACATTGACTTTCTTATCTTTACATAACACATTTTAATTGCAATTTCTTGCCATTCCACTTTTAGAGATCATGAAATTCCAACAATAGAAGATGAAAATTGAATTTGCTTTGACCACTGCCACCCTATCTGTACCTACCTCAGTAGCTATACTTAGAACTGCACTACTATGCTCATGTAAATGTTATTCACAGCTGAGCTGTGTTTGTATATGATGTGTTTTTCCTTTCACATTCAACTTTTTTCTTGGATTTAAAAAAATTAATTTATTTATTTAAGAAAGGAGACATTAACAAAATCATAGGATGGGGGGTACAACTCCACACAATTCCCACCACTCAATCTCCATATCCTATCCCCTCCCCAAAAGCTTTCCCATTCTCCATCCCTCTGGGAGCATGGACCCAGGGTCGTTGTGGGTTACAGAATGTGGAAAGTCTGGTTTCTGTAATTGCCTCCCTGCTGAACATGGACAATGACTGGTTGATCCATACTGCCAGTCTGCCTCTCTCTTTCCCTAGTAGGGTGAAACTCTGGGGATGCTGAGCTCCAGGACGCATTGGTGGGGTCTTCAGTCCAGGGAAGCCTGGCCGGCATCCTGATGACATCTGGAACCTGGTGGCTGAAAAGAGAGTTAACATACAAATCCAAACAAATTGTTGAGCAATCATGGACGCAAAGGTTGGAATAGTGGAGATGAAGTGTTGGGGGGTACTCACTGCAAACTCTAGTGTACTACTGCTTTCAGGTATATATTTGCCTTAGTTTATGGATAAGTGTGAACATATGCTTTATCTCCTGGAACCTGGTCTATATCTAGGTTTTGGGACTTTGTTAGTCATTGAACCACCTGGGATGGAATTAGAGAATACTATGAAAGGAAGGTCTCACCCGTATGATGAAGCTGAAGGGTTGTGGTTCCACACGTGAAGTCTCTGGACACAGTCTTAAGTGAAGCATGCTGGGGTGGCACTCGTTGCATTGATTAGGTTGCAGTCAGTGGATGCAATATTATTTGATAAGAATTGAGGGAAGCATATGGGAGAGTGGGCCCTACCCTAGGGTCCCAGGGCTGGGGGAAGTTTAGGTTCTGTAGTGGAAATGTGAGGTTCCTGCTGTCTTAGGGTTCAAGAAGACAATGAATAGTTACTGTTATCATCACATTATTTGATAATTGGGTTAACTTTGAAAAGTCCCTTTGTTAGACACACAATCAATTTTCCCCCTCTCATATTAATTAAACAGTGATTCTTCTTCTTCTAGCGTTTGCCCTTCTTCCGTAGCCAGTCAGCAGCGTCAGGTTGAGCCTGATGTAAAGTTTTGAGACCTCCTTTGAATCTGGAGAGGTGGCAGTCGTTGACTATGTGGGTCATAGTCTGTCTGTAGCCGCAGGGGCAGTTCGGGTGTCTCTGGCTCCCCAGCGATGGAACATAGCGGTGCACCGGCCATGGCCTGTTCGATAGTGATTGAGGAGGGCCCAATCATAACGTGCTAGGTCAAAGCCGGGTTGACGTTTGCAGGGGTTTGTGATGAGGTGTTTGTTCTTTACCTCAGCTGACTGCCAACTCTGTTTCCAAGAGACTGGAACACAGAAGTTCAGTGTAGGCGTAGGGGACCAGATTGGATGACGAGACGTCAAGTGTTGGACAGGGTGGGTGAAGATATCCACCCTGGGAAATGAACTTAGATGATGCCGCATCCCGACGTGGGAAATGAACTTAGATGATGCCTCATCCCGACGAATATCTGGCGGGGCGATGTTGCTAAGAACTGGCAGCCATGGAACCGGGGTGGAACAGATGGTTCCAGAAATTATCCTCATGGAGGAATATAATTTGGAATTCGACCAAGTGGACATGGGGGCTACGGAACCATACTGGGGCACAGTATTCTGCAGTGGAATAGCATCATGCCAGAGATGATGATCGTAGTGTGGAAGCGCTCGCGCCCCATGAGGAGCTGGCCAGTCTTGCAATGATGTTATTCCTCGCGCCCACCTTTGCTGCAGTTTTTATGAGATGTTCGTGAAATGACAGGGTGCGCTCGAGAGTAACGCCAAGATAGACTGGCTGGGCTTCATGCCAGATTCTCGTATCACCAAGCTGCACATTAAGCTCACACGAGGCCGAGGCATGGTGTAGATGGAAAACAGTTTTTGCAGTGCTAGGGATTAGTCGCCATTTTTTACAGTAATCATATATCAGAGACATGTCTTTCGTGAGTGTTTCCTCGAGGATGATGAACTTGGATGCCTGAGTTGCACAGCAGATGTCATCGGCGTAGATGAACTTCCTTGAAGAAGTTTCTGGGAGGTCATTGATGTACATATTAAATAGCATAGGAGCCAGAACAGAGCCCTGGGGGAGGCCACTTGAGACAAGTCTCCATCTGCTAGACTTGTCACCCAGATGCACCCGGAATCTTCTGTTTTGGAGAAGAAACCATATAGTGTTGGCCACCCATGGAGGCAGGCATCTTGAGATCTCGACTAGGAGACCACAGTGCCAGACCGTGTCATAGGCTGCTGTGAGATCAACAAAGACAGCACCCATCTTTAAATTCTTCTGGAATCCATTTTCAATGTAAGTTGAGAGGGCCAGGGCTTGTTCGCAGGTAGATCTTCCTGGGCTGAAACCAGCTTGGGCGGGTGATAGGAATTTCTCCGTAAGATGAGAAATACGGCCAAGCCTTTCCCGCTAAGAGACAAGTTCTCAAGATCTTCCCACACAGTCATGACCGCCCAGCTATCATCCACATTGGTCTCCAGCTCACACTGATTCTGTGCTCAGAGAAACTAAGATGGAACTTTCGGAAAGCAAACTGGCGTCTGTTCAGTGATCTTACCAACAAATCTATTCCTGCAATTCCAATTAACTCTATTCCCTCTGAAGATTCCTATAGGCGCTTTGTCAAGCCATCTTCAAAGCAGCTTCCCAAGCCATTCCTCGTGGGAGACGTGCTAACTATACGCCTTGTCTTGATGTTGAATGTGAGCAACTGCTAAAGCAGTATGATGAGTCGGGCGACCCAGATGTGGCTGACCATCTCATTGCCTCCCTGGATGCAGCATGCCAAGCCCGCTGGCAACAACTCACGGAAAGTCTGAACTTCACCCACTCAAGTAGGAAGGCCTGGAAGCTTCTTCACAGACTGGGTGCCAGTAGCCAACCCCCTCCCGTCTCCCATCCTCCCGTATCTCCGAACTCAGTGGCCAGTCACCTAACTCAAGTTGGACGTGCTAAGATCAACCCAGTCTGGAAAAGAGAAATTTCCCATGAGTGGTCATCCCACTTCCGGTTATCTTGTCCATCTCCAAAACTCTCTCCCTTTACACTGTCTGAACTGGAAGACGCTTTGAAGAGGGTTAAACCGGGAACAGCTGCTGGCTATGATAACATCACCCCAGAACTCATTCTTAACCTGGGCCCCACAGCAAAGAAGTGGCTCTCTTCATTCCTGTCCCACATCTTGGAATCTGAGTCTATGCCCAATGTTTGGCGTCGTGCGAAGATTATAGCGGTTTTGAAACCAAAGAAAGACCCAACACTGGCTGCCAGCTATAGACCAATTTACCTCTTCTCCGTGTGTTACAAACTCCTTGAGAGGCTGCTTCTGTCACGTATTTCTCATCTTACAGAGAAACAGTGATTTATATGACTACAATTTAATACGTGTGTATATAGACACCATTTCCATCACCAAAAGGTTGTGTCCCATCCCACCCACCCCCACCCCCAACCAGACCCCCACCCCCCCACGGGCCCAGGAAGCCGCATGTCTACCCTCCCCCTCACCACAGGGTTTTTACTTTGGTGCCCTACTTTCAATTTAGTCAGATCCTGACTTAAGTTTCCCTTTCTGATCTTTCTCAACTTCTGTTGATGAGTGGGATCATCCCAAGCTCATCTTTATCTTTCTGACTTAGCTCACTTAACATAATTCCTTCTAACTCTGACCAAGATGGGTCAAAGAAGTTGAGTTCATTGTTCTTAGTAGCTGCATAGTATTCCATTGTGTATATATACCACAGCTTTCTCAGCCACTCATCTGTTGTTGGGCACCTGGGTTGCTTCCAGGTTTTAGCTATTATGAATTGTGCTGCTATGAACATAGGAATACACACATCTTTTTGGTTGGGTGTTATAGAGTCCTTGGGGAATATCCCCAGGAGAGGAATTACTGGGTCATATGGAAGGTCCATGTCTAGCCTTGTGAGAGTTTTCCAGACTGCTCTCCACAGAGGCTAGACTAATTTACATTCCCACCAGCAATGCAAAAGTGTTCCTCTGTCCCCACAGTCTCTCCATCTCTCCAGCATTTGTTGCTGCTGTCCTTTTTGATGTATGCCATTCTCACAGGTGATGTGGTATCTCAATGTTGTCTTTATTTGCATTTCTCTGACAATCAGTGACCTGAAGCAGTTTTTCATATGTTTATTAGCCTTTTGGATCTCCTCTGAAGTGAATGTCCTGTTCATATCCTCTGCCCATTTTTGGATGGGGTCATTTACTTTTTTGGTGCTATGTTTGCTGAGCTCTTTGTATATTTTGGTGATTAGTGTCTTGTCTGATGTATGGCATGTGAAGATCTTCTCCCATTCTGTGAGGGGTCTCTGTTTGTGTGATAGATTCTTTGGCTGTGCAGAAGCTTTTCAATTTGATATAGTCCCATTTGTTTGTTTCTACTTTAGTCTTCCTTGCAATTGGGTTGTTTCATCAAAGATGTCCTTGAGGTGTAGGTGGGAAACTGTTTTACCAATGT
The DNA here is from genome assembly GCF_950295315.1 of Erinaceus europaeus. Lineage (NCBI taxonomy): Eukaryota > Metazoa > Chordata > Mammalia > Eulipotyphla > Erinaceidae > Erinaceus > Erinaceus europaeus. The sequence goes on from NC_080178.1 coordinate 19,084,464, forward strand.
TTTCCTCTAAGTATTTGATTGTTTCTGGTCTAACATACAGGTTTTTGATCCATTTGGAGTTGTTTTTTGTTTCTGGTGAGATAAAGAGGTTCAGTTTCATTGTTCTGCATGTTACAAGCCAGTTTTCCCAGCACCATTTATTGAAGAGAGCCTCCTTCTTCCATTTAATCCTTTGGGCCCCCTTATCAAAGATTAGATGCCCATAGGTGTGGGGATTTAGTTCAGGGTTTTCAATTCTGTTCCACTGGTCTGTGTGCCTATTTTTGTTCCAGTACCATGCTGTTTTGATTATGATGGCTTTATAATATAGTTTAAGGTCTGGGAGTGTGATGCCTCCATTTCTGTTTCTTTTCCTCAAGATGTTTGTGGCAATTCTAGGTGTTTTCATGTTCCAGATAAATGATTCTAGTTTTTGTTCTATTCTCTTAAAGAAGCTTGGTGGAACTTTGATGGGTATTGCATTAAATTTGTATATGGCTCTGGGGAGAATATTCATTTTGATGATATTTATTCTTCCAATCCATGAACATGGGATGTCTTTCCATTTCTTGGTATCAGTTTCTATTTCCTTGAATAGTGACAAATAGTTTTCAGTATACAAGTCTTTCATTTCTTTGGTCAGCTTTACTCCTAGGTATTTTATTGATTTCGCTGCAACCGGGAATGGGAGTGATTTCTGGATGTCTTCTTCTTCAGATTTAGTGTTTGCATAAAGAAAAGCCACTGATTTCTGTACATTGATTTTGTAGCCTCATACCTTGCTATATTGCCTAATAACTTCCAGTAGTTTTCTGCTGGATTCTTTAGGTTTTTCTGTGTATACTATCATATCATCTGCAAATAGTGAGAGCTTGACTTCTTCCCTTCTAATCTGTATTCCTTTGATTCCTTTCTCTTGCCTGATTGCTATGGCAAGAACTTCTAACACTATGTTGAAGAGTCTAACACTATGTTGGTCATCCCTGTCTAGTCCCTGATTTGAGGGGGAATGCTTTCACCTTCTGTCCATTGAGTATGATGTTTGCTGTACGTTTGCTATATATATGGATTCCACTATCTTGAGGAATTTCCCATCTATTCCCATTTTTTTAGGGTTTTGAACATGAATGGGTGTTGGATTTTGTCAAAGGCTTTCTCTGCATCTATTGAGATAATCATGTGGTTTTGGCTTTGCTTTTATTGATGTGGTGAATGACATTGATTGACTTACATATGTTGAACCAACCTCGCATTTCTGGGATAAATCCCACGTGGTCGTAATGAACAGTCTTTTTGATGTGCTGCTGTATCTGGTTGGCCAAGATCTTGTTTAATATTTTGGCATCTATGTTCATCAATTTTCCTTTTTTGTTCTGTCCCTACCAGCTTTTGTTATCAGGGTGATGTTGGCTTCATAGAAGGTGGAAGGGAGTGTTCCTGTTTCTTCGATCTGTGGAAAAGATTAAGAAATATGGGTACTAACTGTTTCCTGAAGGTTTTGTAGAATTCATTTGTGAAGCCATCTGGTCTAGGACTTTTGTTTTTGGGGAGATTCTTAATAACAGTTTCGATTTCTTTGTCTATGATTGGTGCATTTAGATTTTGTATTTCATCTTGGTTCAGTTTTGGAAGGGTATATGCTTCTAGGAATTGTTCCATTTCTTCCAGATTCTCTAGCTTGGTGGCATATAGTTCTTCATAGAAGTTTCACATGATTTTCTGGATTTCTGTAGTTTCAGTTGTGATATCTCCTCCATCATTTACAATTCTATTAATTTGAGTCTTCTCTCTTTTTTGTTTGATGAGTCTGGCTAGGGGTTTGTCAATTTTGTTTAATCTTTCAAAGAACCAACATTTGGCATCATTGATCTTTTGTATGGTTCTTTTGTTTTTGATGTTGTTTATTTCTGCTCTAACTTTAGTGATTTCTGTCCTTCTGGTTGCTTTAGGGTTCCTTTGTTCCTCTTCCTCTAAGTCCTTGAGGTGTGCAGTAAGGTCATTTATTTGAGCTTTTTCTTGTTGTTTAATATGTGATTGTATGCCTATGAGTTTCCCTCTCAATACTGCTTTAGCTGTGTCCCAAATATTTTGATAGGTTGTGTTTTCATTTTTACTTGTTTCCAGGAACAATGAATTTCTTGCTTGAGTGACTCTGACCTAGTGGTTCTTAAGGAGTATGTTGTTTAGTTTCCAAATTCTGTGTCTTTTAATAATTTTCTGTTTGTTGTTAAATGTTAGTTTTACTCCACTGTGGTCTGAGAAGATACTTGGGGTGATTTCAATGCTCTTAAATTTATTGATGCTGTCTTTGTAGCCTAACATGTGGTCTATCCTTCAGTATGTGTTGTGTGGATTTGAGAAGAATGTGTATTCCAGTTTTTTGGGGTGAAGGGCTCTGAAGATGTCCAGGAGGTCTAGTCTGACCATCTCTTCATTTAATTCTCTCATTTGTCTGTTGATTCTCTGCTTTGTTGATCTGTCTAAGTGTGAGAGTAGGTGTTAAAATCTCCCACTATTATTGTATTACTATTGATGTATTTTTGAAGTTCTTTCAGTAGGTGCTTGATGTATTTAGATGGTCCCTCATTGTGTGCATAGATGTTAATAATTGTTAAGTCTTCTTGGCTGATTGATCCTCTAATCATTATGTAATGTCCTTGCCTATCCTTTATTACTTTATTTAATTTAAAATCTGTTGTGTCAGAGATGAGAATGGCTGCTCCAGCTTTTTTTTTTTTTTTTTTTTGTGGTCCATTAGTTTGTATGATAGTTTTCCATCCTTTCACTTTAAGTCTCTGTTTATCTTGTGTCAGATGGGATTCTTGCAAGCAGCATATGGTTGGGTTATGTTTTCCGATCCATCCTCCCACCTTGTGCTTTTTGATGGGTGAGTTTAAGCCATTGACATTTATTGATATTATGGATTTAATGTATTGTAGTGCCATTGTTCAACAAATTTTCATTTGCTCTGATATATTGCAAGTATTATAGTGAAGTTCTTATTTATAAGAGTTCTTTTAGAACCTCTTTCAGGGCCTGTTTGGTGATGGTTACTTCCTTTAACTGTTGTTTGTCTAATAAGGTTTTGATCTCTCCATCTAGTTTGAATGAAAGTCTAGCAGGATATATTGTCCTTGGCTGAAACCCCTTTTCATTCAGGGCTCAACAGATATCTTGCCATTCTCTTCTGGCTTTTAGAGTTTGAGTGGAGAAGTCTGCTGATAGTCTTATGGGTTTTCCCCTGTATGTGACAGTTGTTTCTCTCTTGCAGCCTTTAGGATCCTTTCTTTATCCTTACTTCTTCTCATTGTGACTATGATGTGTCTTGGTGTCTTCAGGTCTGGGTTGATTCTGTTTGGAACTCTTTGGGCCTCTTGAATCTTAATGTCCTTTCTGTTACTCAGGTCTGGGAAGTTTTATCGTAAAAAATATTCCTCTAGAATATTTCCTTCTCCTTCCTCTCTTTCTTCCTCAGGCTGGCCAATTATATGAATGTTACTTCTTTTGAGATCATCTCATATGTCTCTGTTTTGTTTTCAGTGTCTCTCAATCTATTTTTGAGCTCTTTCACCTCTTTCTTAGTTTTCTCTAACTCATCTTCTGTCTGACTAATTCTGTTTTCTCCTTCTGTTAGTCTGCTTTCCCTTGCCTCAGCTTCTTTCCTCAGTTCAGCTATTTCAGCTTTCAGTTCTCTAATTGCCTCAAGATAATCAGTATTTTCCTTGGGGGTCTCAACTGTTGTTTCCCTAATACTGCCATTCCTTTCCTCCAAAGTTGTTTTAATTTCTGTGATTAATAAGTTTATTATTGCTTGCATACTTTTCTTATCTATGGTTACTTCTGGCTGATTTGTAGTTTCTTCTGGGCTCTTGTCTTCTTCATTCATTGGAGTAGCAGTTTTAATGGATCTTGATCTACCCATTTTTTTTTAAATTAGTATTTTTCTTATTTTTATGTTCTGTTGTTCCTCAGTTGTTGTGTTTTGAGTACAAGCAGTACTGTACTAAATACCTTTATGACAAATGCAATCACCAACCTCAGAAATTACAATAGTAACTGAAGCAAGTATTGAAGCAGTTTAACCACTACCAGTTAGCCAAACAATGTCTCCAGTCTGTGAAAAAATAGCAAACAAGTTCAAGTGAATAAAATGAGAAAGGAAAAAAGGGATTGCAAGAATACACAATTATGCAAATCTTCTATCCACTGTATATTCTAGGGGTAGCAAGAGGAGAAAGGGAAGTAGAGCAGAGATACACACATAGAGAGTCCACTCTGAGTGAGATTTATTCCCCAAAATAATTCACAAATGAGTATCAGTGAATTCAGAAAGCTGAAGAAGGAGGAAGGTAGACAAGAAAAAAAATGGAAGAAAAACAAGAGAGAGAAAAGAGAAAAAAAAAAGATAAGAAAAAGAACTGTAATAAAGGAGCAGTGAAAGGAAAGTTTTTTAATTAATTAATTATTTATTTTTTATTTTATTTTTTAATTAGCTAGGAGGAGGAAGAATAGGAGAGTGGGTAGAGGAGGTAGGATTAGTGAAACAAGTTCTTCTCGCAATGGATAAGATGCCCAGTCCCCTAAGAGTTAACTCTGGTCGACCTAAAGGAAAGGTGGAAAAAGATACACCTTTATATAATATTAATAGTAAAATAGAGCAGGGTAAAAAAAAAACCCTGTGCCAGATTGCCTCAAGCCGACTGAGCAGAGGCAGCTGATTTTTAAGAAAGTAAAACAAACAAACGAACAAAGAAAAGCCAAAAAAAAAAAAAAACCAAAAAAAAACACCTCAGGGCAGTCTTTCCCTTTTGTAGATCCAGTTGACCATTTAGAAAGAAAGAGGGATGAGAGTTTCAGAAAGGAATAGTCTTAGAATGGAACCCCTGTTGAGCTAGGAATCTTGGTAAAGAAAGAAGCTCAGCAGGGAAGCCTGCTAGGAGCTGCTTTCTGGCACTCAGGTTCTGGTTGGGGGGTGGCAGGGGTGCGCTTCAGGAATAATAAAAAAAATTTCCTTTCTCTTTTCCTCTATATTCTAACCCAAACTGGGCTATATTCGCCCCCTTGGTGTCTCATCTAGGACCCCGAATCCACTGTCCTGCTGAAGGCAAAAAATCCTACCGTTTCCAGCAGTTGTTATCGGAACTCAGAGCAGAAGCTACTTCTCAGTCTGCCATCTTGGCTCCGCCCTCTTTTCTTGGATTTTTATGATAGGTTTATGTTGTTATTTAGTTGACATATTTCTGTGACTCTTTGTAACTCTCACTCACACATTTTCCACTTATTAAGTACATTTATTCTATTCCGGCTATGTTCAAATGTATCAAGGATTAGTTTTAGTCTTATTTCTTGAAGATTTCATGTTTTGCATAACCAAGGAAAAAGGGACGAAGAGAAGAGAAGAGAGAGAGAGAATATAGCCAGAAGAGATTTCCTGCACTTATAGCATTTATGTGTGATATGCTGACATTTGAGCCTGAGATCAGGCCCCCCCTTCCCTATTCCCCACCTGTAGGGGAGAAACTTCATGAGCAGTGAAGCAGGGCTGTAGATGTTTCTCTTTCTTTCTCCATCTCTATCTCCCCCACTCATCTCAATTTATCTCTGTCCTATTAAATAAAAAATAGAAAAAACAATGGATAGGTGCAATAAGAGCATAGATCTTAAAGGATCCCGAGAAAGTGTGTTTTCTTGAATAAGAACATTGAATCATGTACCTATAAATAATTGTTTACTATGTACACATAAAAAGATCAGTAAGTGTTAGCTGTTAGTATTTTTATTCATATAATGTAAATATATTCATATAAATAACGATAGGGAGTTTTGAAATCAAATACCAAGAATTTTTTCTAGAAAACAAATTCCAGTTTCCACATTGAAGGAATTTCCCTCTACTCTCCACTGTAAATTTCCTTCATGTTTTTTTTATCCCCCCCATTTTTATCCCACACTCTCAGTCATACAACTTGGACATTTTAGCCTCAAGTTCTTTGCTTTGACCTTTTCTTAGTAAGGTAATTTTTTTCCCCTGTGACATTAGCTTTGGGTGTATGCTGAAACTTCGTCTGAAATGAAAGTTTGATTGCAACCATTATCAATATCTCAGCCCTTAAATCAACTTTCAGCAATTACACACCCAGGTACCCAATTGATTACTTTCCAGCTCTGCTCGGGTTTATCAAAAGCTGATGCCTGAGCAGAAACTACTCTTGTTTTATAGGACATAATGTCAGGTAGGAGAGAAAGAGTGAAATCTCAAGTTGAAGAATATTTTCTTGTTCCTATGCTCCAGGTAAAACTAGTGCTGTTTGGTTGTTTGTAAGGCTTTGCTATGTTTCTCTGAGATTTTTGGATAATATTCTATAGGTGTTGGATGATACAGAATCATAGGATGTAAGAAATTTTAGGCTCAGTGATCCTTGGAACCTAGTGCTTTATAAAATTGCTGAGTGGGTCAGAAGTGGCTGAGGTGTGGGTTATTTGTCTGCTTTCTTTCAATATCCATTTAAAAAATATTTTCTGTATTGAAATGCAATTTAAGAGCTGTACTTTTAAATTATTTTAAAATTTATTTTAATGAGAAATACAGAGAGAAAGATGAAGAGGGGGGACTGGACCATGGTGCTCCCTGCTGAGCACACCTATTATATGCTTAAGACCCAGGCTTAAGCCCCTGGTCCTCATCTGTGGGGGGGAGGGACAGGGCTTGCTTCATGAGCTGTGAAGCAGTGTTGCACCCCTGTCTCTCTTTTCCTCTTTATTATCCCTTCCCTCTTGATTTCTCTCTGTGTTTAATGAATGAAGTAAATAAACTACTAAGAATGAATTAAAGAGAGAGAGAGAGAGAGAGAGAGAGAGAGCGAGCACTCCTTAGCTAGGGCTTATGGTAGTACTAAGAACTGAACCTGGAACCTTAGAGCTTCAAGCATGAAAGCCATTTTTTTTTTTTTTTTTGCTTAACCATTATGCTGTCTCTCTAGCCTGAGTTTTTTTTCTTTAATTCCAAAGTTAGTTTCTAAATAAAATATTACAAAATTTTTGACTCTTCAATATTTATCACATAAGAAAATTGAGATCAGTAAGATAACTATTTTATGTAACAGACAACATTTTCTAAGTGCCTGATTATAGGCTAGCTCCTAGGGCAGTGCTCTGGGGGAAGCAGGACTCCAGGACACATTGTTGGGGTCATCTACCCAGGGAAGTCCGGTTGGCATAATGGTAGCATCTGGAACCTGGTGGCTGAAAAAGAGTTAACATTTAAAGCCAAACATATTGTTGACTAATCATGAACCTAAAGGCTGGAATATTGCAGATGAAGATTTGGGGTCTCTGTTTTAGAGATAGCTAGTAGGCCTAGTTTATTCCATAGGGCCCATGACTATCCAGGTTTTTTCCTGAGCCTGATATCTGATATGCAGGTGGATCCAAGTTATTGTCTGGGGAGATGATGTCATGGCTGAAAAAGGTCTAGAAAGCTAGATCAGGGAAGAGAGTAGCTCCCAAATATGGGAAAAGTATATAAATATTGTTGACTGTAAACCCCATCAATTTGATCTGATCTAGGGCCCATATTCAGCACAGAAGCCTATGTAACCTCTGTATCCCTGTAGTTCTGAGCTGGCATTCTGTGGTAATGAGTAGGAACATTCCAAGCTGCTCCAATTTCAGGACCCATCGTCCTCAGATGGTAGATTATGTTGTCCAGCTTCGCTTTGGAGGATGGAACATTCTTTATCATTGCTGATCCACATTGAGGGCAAGGTTCTATGGGGACCATGCTATTCCTGATGGAGATGACCAGTGAGAATGGAGAGAGAGATCTACTCAAGGTCTAGGCTTATCATGTCTCTTTGGGAATCTCAGGACTCCCGACTAGGGCCCCAGATAATGGGTTGGCCTGATAGTGACTAAAGAGACATCGTTAAAGTATGCCAGTCTCTTGCCCCTATTCAGCTTTTGCAGTCCTTACTTTGATAAGGTTATCTTTGGAGTAACTGAAGAAAGTATAATAGGAATTAGGTGAGGAGGGTATTGAAGTCTAAGTAGACACTATTTCATTTGGAACTTTTTGGTGTCTTTTTAGGTCTTTCTATTTCCTAGCTTCATTTATTGATTCACTGCAGACTATTGTGCATTTTAGCTTTTAGGTATGTATTTTCCCCCAACTTGTGGATACATGTGAACATCTGCTCTATCTCATGGGACCTGGTCTATATTGAGGTTTGGGGGCTTTGTTAGGAAGTGAACCAGCGGGAATGGAATTAGAGAATCCTATGAGAAGGGAAAGGTCTCACCTGAATAATGAGCCTGAACGGTTGACATGCCATGCCTGATGTCTCTGGACACAGTCTGAATTGAAGCATGCCGATGTGGTACATATTGTATTGATTAGGCTGGTATCAGCAGATGCAGTATCATTTGGTATGAATTGAGAGAAGCATGCAGGAAAATGTGCCCCACTCTAGAGGTTTCAGGACTGGGGGAAATATAGGTTTTATAGAGGAAGCAGGAGGTTCCTGCTGTTTAGGGTTTAAGAAGACAATAGATAATTATTGCTATAATAAAATTATATGGCAATTGGGTTAACTTTGAAAATCTCATTTTTAGGATTTGCTGTATCATACACGACATCACCATAATTTATGTCCTTTGACATTATTTATATATAGCAGTGTCTTTTTAAGTAATGCCACCGGTTGCTTCTGTAGCATTGTTTTCATTTGTGTTTTATTATTTCAGGTGTTCTGTTGAAGTATTTAGCTATTTTTATGAATTTATTAGTTATTTTGAAAATTATAATATAATTTATGTGTAATTCCACACCATTCCCACCACCAGAGTTCTGTGTCTCCATCCCCCACTAATGGAAACTTGATTAGTTCTCCCAAGGCTACAGATATAGCTTGACTTCATATCCATATCTATCTATATCAGTATCTTTTGCCCATTTTTCTATACAGTCCTGCCTTCATTTCTAAGTCACACCTATTTTCATTACTATTTCCGGAACGTCCCTCCTTTTTCCTCTTCTCTCTCAGATATGCAAAACAGTGCCTGACTTCCTCTGGTGTCTTCCAGATTCTATACCCTTTCAGTGGTGGTATAAAAACAAAGATTCCAGGTGACAAATGTTTTGGTTCTTGGTAGAATTGGAGTTCAGAGCCCTTTGGTCACCTTGGCCTCTCATTTCCCCTATCTGGGAGTTCATGTTGGTGTAAAGAAGAAAGAAGTTCTGGATTCTGTATTTCTCTTCTGGACATGGATGCTGACAGGTTGATATGTAACCCCAGCCTGTTTATGTCTATCTCTAGTGGGGTAGGGCTCTGGAGAGGTGAGGTTCTGGGACATGTTGAAGAAGTCATCGGTCCAAGGAGTTCAGGGTAGAATCCTAGTAGCATCTGTAACTTGGTGGCTGAAAGGCAGTACGGTATTTTACCTAGCTTCAATTTTTAGTATGTGACTATCTAGGTATTCCAACACCATGTGGTGAATAAGTTTTATTTCCCCTCCTCTGTGTGGTATCCTCTCCTATGTCTTAATTTAACTTATATGTACATGTGAAAATTTATTTCAAAAATCAATTTTGTCCCATTTGCCTTGTATATATGTTTTTGTTTAAATATCATACTATTTTGATTATCCCCTTATAGTGTAATTGGAAGCCAGGGACTGGTGATACTATGAGTTTTCTTTCTTCTCAGAGTTGCTTTGGCTATTTGGGATCTTTTATGTTCCTGAAATTTTGATTGTTTGCTCTATTTTCCTGAAAAAAATGGCACTGAAGTTTTTATATAGATTGCATTGAGATTATAGATTGCTTTCCTAAGATGATATTTTAACATTGTTTATTATTCTAATCCATAAGCACAGGCCATCTTTCAATTTCTTTGTGCTTCCTATTTCTACACCACCTCTACTTCTTTTTTTATTTCTGTTTCATTGCTGTTAAGTTCTTAGTGAGGAATTTTAGCTCTTCAGTTCACTCACAGGAATTGTACTCTATTTGATGGGATAGTATATAGGATTACTTTATTAACTTCTCTTTCCTCTAATTCATTGCTTACATGTAGAAATGCAATATTTAACATGTCATCTTTCTTGAGAATATTCATTTAGACCTGATATAATAAATGTAATCAAATTTTTCTTACTTACTCTTGTTCTCTTCTATCCCAGCTTCTTAGGGTTAGGGAGGAATGGTTGAATTCATAGTTAAACAATTATTTATTTTTTTACTAGTGATTTAATGATGATTGACAAGATTGTGGTATAAGAGTAGTACAATTCCATATAGTTTCTACCATTAGAGTCTCATATCCCCTCCCCTCCACTGGAAGTTTCCCTGTTCTTTATCCCTCTGGGAGTATGACCGCAAATCTTTATGCGAGCAGAAGGTGGAAGGTCTGGCTTCTGTAATTGCTTCTCCACTGGACATGGGCATTGACAGGTCAATCCATACCCCCAGCCTATTTCTGTCTTTCCTTAGTAGGGTAGGGCTCTGTGGAGGTGAGGTTATGGGACATATTGGTGAGGTTGTCTGTCCAGGGAAGTCAGGATGGTTTCATGGTAGCATCTGCAACTTGGTGGCTGAAAGGCATTAAGATGTAAAGAAGAACAAAATGTTTAGTAATCAGGAACATAAATGTAAAAGTATAACAGGTTAAATTTGAAGTCTTCATTATGGAAGAAGCTAGGAAGTCTATTTTAGATATATTCAATATGACTTTGATTTTTGCATGAGCCCAACAGTAAACATGAAGGTGGGCTAAAATATTGCTTGGGAAGACAATGTCATAATTGAGAATAGGACAAAAAGCTGGATCAGGGCAGAGAGTAGCTCTAAAATATGGGGAAAATATATAAATATCGTTAACTGTAAACCCCATCGGTTTGATACCTTTCTCACCTACTTCCTATTTCACTTCCCTCAATCACTGTAAGGCTACCCTTGTCAGATAAAGTAAGGGATACAAAAGCCAGATAAAGGCAAGAGATTGACACACTTCAATGATGGCCCTTTTGGTCTCTACTAAGCCACCCCAACATCGAGGGCCCTAGTTAGAGAATCCTGCATTTCCCACATAGGTATATCATAGAGGCCTAGACCTCTAACAGATCACTCTCTCCACCATCAATTTGAATTTGAAATTTTGTAGGTAAAAGTGATTGAGTAGAATAAGGTTAAGCTTAACCTCACTCTAGAAAAGATTGTCACACCCGCCAAAAGTATTCTTGGTGATACTGTAATAATAGAGTTAACTATTTAATATTAGCTTTCAATAGGTAATTTATATTCTTGCAGAGGGCTTTCATTCTCTCTTTGTAATTATTCGAAGATTGAATTTAAAAAAACTTTAACACATTTGTTAGCTAATCTAATTTTGCTTTTTGATCCTATCCTATGTATTTATATAATGTCTCATCACTAAAGAGGCAACTTTCTTCAGTGAAATGAACATTTTTGCTTTGGAGGTGAGTAGAGAGTGGAAGAGGAAGAAAAATTAAAAAGTAACTTCTTTCTGCCAGAAAGAAACAAGGTCTGAAGATTATCACATACACTTTTTTTTTTTGCCCCCAGGGTTATCGCTGGGGCTCAGTGCCTGCACTACGAATCTATTGCCTGAGGGCCATTTTTCTCATTTTGTTGCCCTTATTGTTGCACTTGTTATTGTTGTCATAGCTATTGTTGTTGGATAGACAGAGAGAAATCAAGAGAGAAGGGGAAGACAGAGAGAAGGAGAGAAAGATAAGACACCCGTAGACCTGCTTCACCGCTTTTGAAAAGACCTCCCTGCAGGTGGGGAACCAGGGGCTCAAACCTGGATCCTTTTGCCGGCCCTTGTGCTTTACACCATGAGCACTTAACCAGATGAGCTACCACCCAGCTCCCCCCCCCCTTTTTTTTTTTACTGAGATACACAGCAACACTCTGTGATTATTTCTTCTACTCACTCTGTAGTGTCATCCCTGTGCAACACATGGGACCTCATGGTTGGACAGTACACACACCAATATGTGGACTACAGAAAGATAATTTAGATTTCCTTTTAAAATTGTGATGAAAGTCTAAATAAATGTTACTTCATTCACAGTATGGGAATTCTTTGTCTCCTACTATTAGAATTCCAAATAAAAATCAAAGTATCTAGAAGACTTGTCATTTAATATATACAGTTTGAGGCTACATGTTATTATTATATTCTTGTCTATTTCAAATGTGTTTGACCTTCATTCTTACAAAGGAAAAAGTCAGAGTGACAGCTGAACATTAGAATAATTTCAAGATATTGTCATGTGGAGAGTCAAAAGGAGAGAGATTGGAGGCAGAATTTGTGGGTGACTGACAGTAACACTTCGGTCCCTGTACTGCAGTCCTAGACTTTACAAAGCAATTCTACAGTTGTAAGGATTATTGTATCTGTATTGCAAAGCAGTAACTTCTTTGCTTTAAATCAGTCAGGCAAAAGTCCCTAACTTATTATTAATTAATTTCTCATGTTCAGAGGGACTAGAGATTGGTGCCCATACTCCTTTGTGAAAGGAGGCATGTTTTTGTCACTATTCTTTTTTTTTCAACTTGTTGATAAACATTGTATCACTTCTGCTTCTATTGTATAAAAGATGAATAAAAAATTCTGCTCAGAAAGCAAAAATTCTAGGAGCAAAGATTGTATATTTAAAATATCGTATGGTTCTATACTATATCATAATTTAACTTTTTATATACATCTAGGAAAAGTTGCACAAGTAACTTCCAAAGAAGGAACAGTATAATCAGAACTGATTGATTCAGCTGGGGCTTTCAACTTTATCATTTTAGTAGTTGAGCGGAAATGAAATCTTAAAGTCCTTTTGTCACAAGAAATCTTTGCCATTGAGTTGTATGTCTTACAATACTTAGAGGGATATTAGATTTTCATCTTGATTTGGGAAGCAGTGTGGAATCGTAAAAGAAGACTGCATCTTTAGGATCATCTATACTTTGGGCTGGATAATCTTGGGAAAGCTACTTTTCTGAGCCTCAGATTTCTCATGTATAAAATGAGGATATTGCTGACATTGTTAGGCTGCTGTAGACCTTACAAGGAAATTAGAATACCCCAAAAGGGAGTAAAGAAACTGACAGGACAGAGCCCTTAGGGAACTGATGCCCAGAACATGGTGTTCAGATAAAATGTCCAGGTCTTGCTTCCTCTTATTTTATCCAAATTGGTTTCCCTAGTCTTTGTTATTGATATCCTTCTCAGCCACCTGTCCAGCATCAACCCTGTATCACTCTTCAATGTGGCTTTTTATTTTAGAACATGCTATATTTTCTCAGATGGTTGGAGTTAATTTGAGACAAAATTGGTTCAAGAGCTCAGCAAATAACAGGCTGTCAAAGAAGACAATGTAATTAGAAAAGCAGACATTAAAGGACCAGAAAACAGACCACTAGAAATCTCCAGCCTGAATCAAAGCTTAGACACTGAGAGCAACCCTGGAACTATACCAAAAGACAGCAGAATGCAAAGATGCTGTGGTTGTTGGACTGAGTATTTTAAGTATCTGCTTAGAAGTTTAATTAGACTTTTGAGAGAGTCAGCATATCAAAGACTCAGTCTGTGTTTTAAAATTTTTGAGACATGCAATCAATTTTCCTCCTCTCATATTAATTAAATAGTGGTTTATATAACTACCTACAACCCACAACGACCCTGGGTCCATACTTCCAGAGGGATAGAGAATGGGAAAGCTATTGGGAGAGGATGGGATATGGAGATCGGGTGGTGGGAATTGTGTGGAGTTGTAAGCCTCCTATCCTACAGTTTATTAATGTCTCCTTTCTTAAATAAATGAATAAATAAATAAATTTTAAAAATCAGTTTAATTAGAAGCAAGGCAAGGCTGTTCTTTGTGCTAACATTTCAAAACATAAAATTTGCTTTACTTCCCTTTTCCTAACATACATACTACATACTCTACATCCCTACCTACTCTATTTCAATCAGTTCAATTGTTAGCATAAATACTACTTCCATCTCAATTGTCTTGTGAAAAGATTCATTATGGATGATTTTTGGTCCTTTAGAGAACATAGTAGTTGCCAGAGACAGGGGCTGGAGGGTATATGAAATTGGTGAAGTGGTCAAAGATGCCATTATAAAAACCATTTATCATTATTATAATTACTTATACTAAATATTGTGTAATTGAAAGTTTCTGAGATAGTTGGCCTTCTGATATTAAGAAAAATCTTTTAAAAATCTGGGGTTTCATAAAGAGAACATGAATAGGCAGCTGGGCGGTAGCACAGCAAGTTAGGCGCACATGGTGCAAAGCACAAGGGCCAGAGTAAGGTTCCCAGTTGGAGTCCTGCAGGGGAGTCACTTCACAAGCAGTGAAGAAGGTCTGCGGGTGTCTATCTTTCTCTCCCCCTCTCTGTCTTCCTCTCCTCTCTCCACTTCTCTCTGTCCTATTCAACGACAACAACAGTCATGACAACAGTAACTACAACAAGGGTAACAAAATGAGGAAAATGGTCTCCAGGAGCAATGGATTCCTAGTGCTGGCATAGAGCCCCAGCAAGAACCATGGAGGCAAAGAAATAAAAAAAGAGAGAGAGAGAGAGAACATGAATGAAGCTTTTATTAGGAGCCAGTGAAAGCATTTACTTTATGACAACAATATGTTGAAAATAGAAGCATGGATTAGGCCTTTTGAACAAGTCCATAGGAATATGGTGGGAGTTTGGGAACTGAGGGTGGCTTTGTTGAGGGGAAGAAGGGTAGAGGGCAGAGAAGTAAGTTTTCTCATGGATGAAACTCATTAACTATGCTTCAGTTCCGAGAACTGACATCTTCTTCTACTCATAAAAATGGACATTAACTGGTTTTCTTCCAGAGGTCGTGTTATGTTGGGAGACTATTTGAAATGCTAGCTTTGACTTAGCCACTTTGTACTTTAGTTTCCTTATCTGCAGAATGAATATAATAAAACTCTTTCATAGCCTTACTGTGAGAAGAGACATGAAGTTAAAGCATTTATCAGGGATGGCATTTGATTTTATTCTCTTGCAAGTTCCTTTGTATCCTAACTCCTGTTTTTCCTCAACTGTTTACAAGGTAATGATTGCTATTCAGGATTACTTTAAAGATTAACAATAATGAATGTAAAGGACAGGGTCCTGGCTCGTAATGGGTTAATAAGTGTGTATAAGGGAGTCTGGCGGTAGCGCAGCGGGTTAAGTGCACATGGTGCAAAGTGCAAGGACCAGCGTTAAGGATCCTGGTTCGAGCCCCCGGCTCCCCACCTGCAGGGGAGTCGCTTCACAGGTGGTGAAGCAGGTCTGCAGGTGTCTATCTTCCTCTCCCCCCCTCTGTCTTCCCCTCCTCTCTCCATTTCTCTCTGTCCTAACAATGGCAACATCAATAACAACAATAATAACTAAAACAATAAGAGCAACAAAAGAGAAAATAAATAAATATTTAAAAAATTAAGAATTAAAAAATTAAAAATAGCGTGTGTATTAGCTTCTCACTTGGTACAAAGTGACTCAGGAATCCTTGAAGAGTAATGTTTCTATGTAGTTCCTGCCATCAGTCAGATTGGCTCCTCCTCCTGCTCACCTTCCTCCTCCCCCTTCTTCTTTGATTTTTTATTTTATAAAGAAGGGGGAAAGAGAGAGAACAGAGTAATGATCTGTTATATAAGGTGAAAGGAATTGAACTTGGAGCTCCAGGCATGTAAGAATGTGTCCCGCCCAATGAGCTACCTCACTGCTAGCACAATAATTGTTTTCTTTTTAATATTCATCATGCTCTTAGTAATCATCTTGACTCCCCGATTTATGACTATCTTCCTCTGTTTCTTCTGCAAGCCTGGTTGCAGATAGTTTAATGGAGACCGGGTGGTGGGAATTGTGTGGAGTTGTACCCCTCCTATCCTATGGTTTTGTTAATGTCTCCTTTCTTAAATAAAAAAAAAATGTTGATATGTTCCCCCAGAAGAAAAATCCCACAAATTTCTTCCTCATAAGTGCCTTACTTCTGATTCTTGGAATGTAAGAAAAACATAGGGGCCAAAGTAACATAGATTCAGGAATTTTGCTCAAAAGTATAGAATCCTGACTTATAGTTAGTTGTTGGTGATTATATGCATTCTTTATTTCTTGAAAACTCTTATTGGTCTTTCCTTTTTTTTTTTTTTTGTTTTATTCTTGCAGCTGGAACTTAGCCAACTATCTCTCTTGATGCTGAGGTCTGGAGATGTAATCTAGGAATGTAGAGAAATGAATTCACATCTTCTCGGGTTACTTGCATCCAATAGGTCATTTGCATTTCTGAGACGTAGATAAAATTCAGCAACCACTGTTTCTTAAATTCCTCATCTTCAGTAAGCAAAAGATATTCTTTTAGACTTTTGCTGGTTTACCTTTGAGGAACTTTGTTTTACTTTTCTTTATTTAAAGGCAAAACATACTTCAAGGTTCAAGTGATCACATCTATATTATAGCATTACTCCTAAATGTTTCATCCTTATCAATAAATATACTTTACAATATGTGTTGAACATAATGTAATCATCTCTCTTTCCAAATTCTCCAAGATTCTATAGAATTTAGCATGTGTACATAATATTTAATTTTATAGTAGTGAATAATTGTTATCTAATACCTTTTCTCATAACCTTTTAGGATAGACCTTTAGGTTTTATTTGGAAACAGGGTTATTTATTTCTTGATAAATTGAGTGTGAGTCAAAAAGCGAGACGAATAAACTTTTCCAATATATGCAGTGCTGGGGATCATACTTGGGGCTTCAAGAAGGTAAGTCCTGTGGTTTACCTGTTAAGCTACCTCCCTGGCTGCTGGGCTTATCTTTTTGGTATCCTTACCAAGCACCTAGGAAAACTATTTTGATTTCTGTTAAATGTAAAAAAAAAAATGTACCTCAATGAAGTGTGTGTGTGTGTGTGTGTGTGTGTGTGTGTTTTATTTGAGAAAAAATAGATTCCCTACTTGACTTGTCATCATGCTGGAACTGTAATGCACAGCTTCTGTTCTTCGTATCTGCACTCTACTCATGAGATTATTCTGCCTTCTCATAGTATATTGTGTCTTGTGTTTTAATAAGTGATTACTTCAAAATTTTTCCCTTCCCACATTCACACACACCTTTTAGTGAAAACTCTTGTCAATGATCTTTAGATCATCATTATAGTTACTAGAAATTACACTGTTGTGTTTTATTAATGAAAATTTCATTTAATATAAAACTGGTAATATCAGCATAATATATGCATAACTATAGACAGTAGGTACATACAAGGATTTACCAGTACATTTACAAAATACAAACAAAATACTTCTCTGCAGTAGACAGAGCTTGTTGGAGCTACTACAGCAGCTCTTGTTCAGCTGACAGCTGATTTGAGGCTGCAAATCAGGACAAACTGGCTGAAGTATTACAGGGTATAAGACCTGTGTGTGTACAGTTTATTGAGGTAAAACACTGAATTCTTTGATGTCATAGTAGTGTAATGTGAGAACATGAGGGACTAAGAATACCAGGACAACAGACTAACTCTTAAGATAAATCAGCTTGATGCAAAGTGTGGCATTCCTTCTTGAGTCAATATTTACCAAGCTCCTCCTTTATGGTGTTTGAAGACCAGTACTGGGTATATATACAATGAATGCATGTTTACATTCTCCCTGTTTAATGGTGAAATTTTAATTAGTTATGATCTGATGCAGCAGATTCAAGTACTCTAGAGCAGGGTGGTGGTGGGGATCTAAAGAGACTGAAAGGGGGTTGAGGATCTAATGCCCTATGGTGGAGGAAGGTGACAAGCTGATGGAAGGTGTGGTGTGCTGACACCTATCATGGGGAGATAAGAAAATACACATGTGACTATGATTTTCTCCCTCCCCCAACTCCAATTATCACTTTATTGAGGAAACATTGCTTTACAAGGTTTTTTATTGTCACAGGGTACGTCTACACAAGATAAGCGTCAGTCTATTTCACTCTCATCCAAACCATCATCTTGTTCCATCATAGGGACTCAGTTCTCCCATTTTTCCTTTAGTTCACTCCCCTTCTCCCTGAACCCCTGAGTCTGCTGTGAGAGGATATAGTCCACTGAAAATTCACCCTGTTCTCCCCTTTGCCTTGTTTCTTAGATCTTGTGTGTATGTGTATGTGTGTGTGTGTGTGAGAGAGAGAGAGAGAGAGAGAGAGAGATCATCTAGTATTCGTCCTTCTGCCTTATTTCACTCAACATGATTCCATTTAGATCCATCCATGCCACAACTTCTTTAACCTTTTGTCTGTTGTTGGCATCTTGGGTTGTTTCCATATGTTGGCTATTACGAATAGCACTACTGGGAACATGGTTGCGTATAGATCTTGCCTAAATGCCTAGGAGAATTGGTGGGTTATATGTTAGGTGGATTTTTAATATTTTGAGTGAGGTCCAACCTTTTTCATAGGTACTTCATTCCTACCAATAGTATAGAAGGGTTCCTTCCTCTCCACATCCTAGTCATCACTTGTTTCTGTCCTTTTTGACGAGTGCAGTCTTGGAAATTATCATTTCCACCACGAAGTCATAAAAATGAAATAAAATTCTCTTTGTTGAATGTGGTGTATACAATGTATACAAATATCAGTGCACTAAGTGGTACATAGTACACATACATTTACACACATTGTAAATTGTCAGCTATGAATCATAACATTTGAGAAAAAATACTTCCCTGGAGAAAATCTCTCCCACTCCGTTTTTCTTAAAGCAATTACTTCAGGAAGTTTTATAATAGTAGCTTCTTTCTCTGTACTTCTGAGACATATGTCACTAAAGTTAAACCACTTGTCATCTTCACAACTGAGTAATTACTTTCCCAAAGAAATAGAATTTGACTTTCTAAGATGAAATCATTTAGGAAGATAATGTTTCATCTCTCAGTTTTTGTGGGAAGGTAGAAACATACCTTGAACAGTTGCTTTCATCAAAGTTGCAAAACTGTGTTAATCATATACATTTGAGAAAATTATATTTCCTTTGTATAAGGCAAATTCGTTAACACAGATGGGCACCCCAATTACCAAGTGAATTTAGGGTAAACTATGTGTGACAATTGATGTTGTTAAGATCTCTTACTTGAGTACCTACTTGTTATTTATTTTGAAGGTTGTATCTGTTTGGACTTATGAAAATCTGGATTTTTTTGCTGATGTTGTAATCTAAGTTAATTGTGATTACATTCTGGTTTAAACTTTTCCGGTAATGATACTTTTTTTCCCCTTTGTGAAGTGGGCTTTTTTAATGGAATGGGAAGAGATTAAAAAATGCTTTTTCTACCAATTTGTACACCTTGCATGAGCAAAAGCATGTATGGAAAATGCTTGTATTGCATAGTAGAGCTGTTTTTGTTTTTTTTTGTTCATATTTTTTTTTCCTCCAGGGTTATTGCTGGGCTCGGTGCCTGCACCACGAATCCACCGCTCCTGGAGGCCATTTACCCCCCTTTTTGTTGCCCTTGTTGTTGTAGCCCCGTTGTGGTCATTATTATTACCATTGTTGATGTTGTTCGTTGTCAGACAGGACAGAGAGAAATGGAGAGAGGCGGGGAAGACAGAGAGGGGGAGAGAAAGATGGCTAGTTCTTAATTTATAGTGAGTAGAACATAACCACATTGATTGAGTTGCTGATATATAAAAAATGATGTGGCTATGCTCATAAGGGCAAGACAGTTGAAGCATTATACTCAATTAACACTGCTTTAACCCATGTTGATAGAACTTGAATACTTATCTGAGTTTAGTCATCCTCATTGTTTTGAGACATAGTCTACTCTGACACATCTTCAATTATAAGTTGTTTTCTCTCAAGGAAAGATGTCAAACCTACTAATTAACCAATTTCAGCTTTCTTTTGTTGTTGTTTGTTTTAACAACAGTTGTTGTTGTTGTTGTGTTACCATATTATCTCCCACCTATAGATATCATTGCTTCTCTTCTGGAATTTTGTTTTTCTTGGCAGAAGGGCACTTCTAATGTTTCTTGAAACCTTACATCCTTTAGGAGATACATTGATCCATTTTCTTTATTTTATTTTATTTATTTATTCCCTTTTGTTGTCCTTGTTGTTGTTTTTTATTGTTGTAGTTATTATTGTTGTTGTCGTTGTTGTTGGATAGGACAGAGAGAAATGGAGAGAGGAGGGGAAGACAGAGAGGAGGAGAGAAAGACACCTGCAGACCTGCTTCACCACCTGTGAAGCGACTCTCCTGCAGGTGGGGAGCCAGGGTTCGAACCGGGATCCTTATGCCGGTCCGGTCCTTGTGCTTTGCGCCACCTGCGCTTAACCCGCTACGCTACAGCCCGACTCCCACATTGATCCATTTTCTATCACTTAATAACAAAGAGGGTGACAGAGAAAGTTTAGACTGTATACCTTTTGAATTGACCAACTTTCTAGTGGATATCAGAAAAAGGTATCCAGATGATGTTATAATCACACCAGATCCTGAAAAATCAAGGCTAGTCTGTCCAGGCTCTGATAATAAGACTATAGCATCTATGAAGCATGAATTAGGGAAACGAGTTCCTAATAGGATGGGAAGAAGTGAAAAATACTCCTCTAACTCATTTGGTAGAAAAAATAAGCCAGGAGCTTTGAAAAAAATGCTTCACACATCTATCTATTCTCTCTTTATTCAGGCTATGCATGAAGTGTGGATGTAAGTGAATTTCACAATCAAGGGAAAAATGAAATCAAACACAATAGAACCCTTGAATGTGAACACACTGCCCCAGGACAACTGGGCTAAATGGGGGTCAAGTCAATCCAGAGAATTTACGAATGAGATGACACTGGTGAAATTTGGGCACAATAACATCCTGATTAGTGAGCACAGCTGCTCAGCACCCAGAAGCCTCCTTTGTTAGTCTCCATTCAAACTTATTGTTGCCATGCTAAAGCTTAAAGTCTTATCACTGAGCTCTTCCCTTCTGTTCAGAAGTAGAAAGGGGGCAGATGTAACATCCATCCATTCTCAAGTGATTTGCTCAAATTTAAGGATTTTTCTTTCTGAAAGACTTAAACAACATCAGTCTTAGGATTGGGCTTATTTTTTCTCCCCTCTATCTCTGCTGCTTTCTCAATGACACCATGAATATTGAAATAAATTTGTAACAGTAGTAGCTCCATCTCTTTTTATGTCTTAGAAATGGAGAGAGCAGGAATTACTAAGGGCCCCTGGGCTTAGAATTAGACATATGTGGCTCCTTTAATAGCTTCATGAACTTTGTAAAGTCACTTATTCTTCTTCGTCCTTCTCACTAATTATGGTGAGTTAATGGATATAGTATTTTGGATTATAGGAGTTAGTCTCCTATCTCCTATCCGTGTTAGGTGTATTTGATTTTGAAAAAGAGGTGTGAAGAATAAAAGCAAAATGTGTTTGAAGTGTATTTGAATTTGAACATTTTAAAGCAATGGTTCCCAAGGGTGGAAATGCTTTTGAGAATATGTGAGAAGAGGAGGTATATGCAATTCTTTTTTTTCTTTATTGGGGAATTAATGTATTACATTCTACAGTAAATACAATAGTTTGTATATGCATAACATTTCCCCATTTTCCATATAACAATACAGTCCCCACTAGGTCCTCTGTCATCATTTTTGGACCTGTATTCTCTCCCACACCCACCCCAGTTTTTTACTGTGGTGCAATATGCCAATTCCAGTTCAGGTTCTAATTGTGTTTTCTCTTCTGATCTTGTTTTTCAACTTCTGCCTGAGAGTGAGATCATCCCATATTCATCTTTCTGTTTCTGACTTATTTCACTTAACATGAATTTTTCAAGGTCCATCCAAGATCAGCTGAAAACTGTGAAATCATCATTTTTTATAGCTGAGTAGTATTCCATTGTGTGGATATTGCACAACTTGCTCAGCCACTCTTCTGTTGTTGGACACCTGGGTTACTTCCAGGTTTTGGCTATTACAAATTCTCTTGCTAAGAACATATGTATACACAGATCATTTTGCATGGGTGTGTTGGGTTCCTTCATAAATCCCCAGGAGAGGAATTGCAGGATCATAGGGTAGGTCCATTTCTAGCCTTCTGAGAGTTCTCCAGGCTGTTCTCCACAGAGCTTGGACCAATTTACATTCCCACTAGCAGTGTAGGAGGGTTCTTTTGACCCCACAACCTCTCCAGCATTTGTTGCTGTTGCCTTTTCTGACGTATGTCATTCTCACAGGAGTGAAGTGGTATCTCATTGTTGTCTTTATTTGCATTTATCTGACAATCAGAGACTTGGAGCATTTTTCATGTGTTTCTCAGCCTTTTGGATCTCTTCTGTGATGAATAGTCTGTCTATGTCTTCTCCCCATTTTTGGATGGGGTTAATTTTTTTCTGGTTGAGATTTGCAAGTTCTTTATATATTCTGGTTATTAGCCTCTTGTCTGATGTATGACATTTAAAGATCTTCTCCCATTCTGTGAGGGGTCTCTTGGTTTGGGTAGTGGTTTTTTTTGCTATGCAGAAGCTTTTGAAATTGATATAGTCACATAGGTTTATGCTTGTCTTAGTCTTCCTTGTAATTGGATTCATTTCGTTGAAGATGTCTTTAAAATTTATGCAACAGGAGTTTTGCCAATATTTTCCTCTAAGTATCTGATAGTTCTTGTCTAACATACAAGTCCCTGATCCACTTGGAATGTACTTTTGGATTGGTGAAATATAGTGGTTCAGTTTCATTCTTCTGCATGTTTCAACCCATTTTTTCCAACACTATTTGTTGAAGAGACTCTGATTTCCCCATTTAATAGTCTGGGCCCCTTTGTCAAAGATTAGATGTCCATAGGTGTGGGGGCTCACTTCTGGGCTCTCAATTCTATTCTGCTGCTCAGTGTGTCTATTCATGTTCCAGTACCAAGCAGTTTTAATGACAATAGCCCTATAATACAATTTGAGATCTGGGAGTGTAATGCCTCCAGTTCTGTTCTTTCTTCTCAATTGTTTTGGTAATTCTGGGTCTCTTCTGGTTCCAGATAAACACTTGTAGTATTTTTTTTCATTCTCCTAAAAATTGTGGTTGGAATCTTGATGGGGATAGCATTAAATTTGTATATGGCTCTGGGTAGTATATTCATTCTGATAATGTTAATTCTTCCAACCCATTAACATGAAATATCTTTCCTCTTCTTTGTGTCTTTTTCAATTCCCTTGAGTAGTGACTCATAATTTTCAGTATGCAACTCTTTCCCTTCTTTCGTTAGATTTATCCTAGATATTTTATTGTTTTTGTTGCTATAGTAAAAGGAATTGATTTCTGGATTTCAACTTCTTCTAATTTAGTGTGTACTTGATAATGTCATCTGCAAATAGGGAGGGTTTGAGTTCTTCCTTTCTAATCTGTACCCCTTTAATTCCTTGCTCCTGCCTGATTGCTATGGCAAGAACTTCCAACACTATGTTGAATAATAATGGTGATAATGGGCAGCCCTGTCTAGTACCTGATCTGAGGGGAAATGCTTCCAGTTTTTCACCATTAAGTTTGATGTTGGCTATTGGTTTGCTATATATAGACTCTACTATCGTCAGGAATTTATCTATTCCCATCTGTCATAGTGTTTTGATCATAAAGGGATGTTGTATTTTTTCGAAGGCTTTTCTGCATCTGTTCATATGACCATGTGGTTTTGTTCTTGCTTTTATTTTATTTATTGATGTGGTGGTTCATGTTGATTGGTTTACGTATATTAAACCAACCTTGCATCCCTGGGATATACCCCACTTGGTCATGATGAACTATGTTTTTAATATACTGCTGTATTCAGTTGGCTAGAATTTTGTTCAATATTTTTGCATCTATATTCATCAGAGATATTGATCTGTTGTTTTCTTTTTTGGTTGTGTCCCAGTCTGCTTTTGGTATCAAAGTGATGTTGGCTTCATAGAAGCTGGAAGGGAGTATTCCAGTGTCTTCAATCTTCTGGAAAACTTTTAAAAGTAGATATATTCTTCTTTGAGGGTTTTGTAGAATTCATTTGTATAACTATCTGGTCTAGGACTTTTATTCTTGGGAGGTTTTTGATAACTGTTTCAATTTCTTTAGTTATTATGGGCCTGTTCATATTATCTAGTTACTGTTTATTTAATTTTGGATGTTTGTAGGTATGTAGGAAATCGTCCATTTCTTCCAGGTTCTCTAGTTTGGTGGCATATAGTTGTTCGTAGAAGCCTCGCATGATATGTTGAATTTCTGCGGTGTATGTTGTGATATCTCCTTTTTCATTTATGATGTGGTTTATTTGGACCTTCTTCCTTTTTTGTTTTGTGAGTCTGGCTAATGGTTTGTTGATTGTGTTCACTCTTTCAAAGAACCAACATTTATTTTCCTTGATCTTTTTTTTATGTTTTTCTTATTTTCAATGTTATTTATTTCTGCCCTAACTTTAGTGATTTCCGTCCTTCTGGTTGGTTTAGTGTTCCTTTGTTCTTCTTCTTCTTCTAGGTCTTTAAGATGTGCAATCAGGCTGTTTATTTGTGCTTTTTCTTGTTTCCTCATGTGTGATTGTATGGCTGTGAACTTCCCTCTCAGTACTGTTTTAACTGTGTCCCAACTATTTTGATAGCTTGTGTATTCATTTTCATTGAACTCTCAAAAATTTTTGATTTCTTCCTTTATTTCCTCTTTGACCCAGTAGTTGTTAAGTAGTGTGCTGTTGAGCTTCCACATTTTGGGACTATTACTAATATTTTGTTGATTGTTAAGTGTTAGTTTCATTCCACTGTGTTCTGAGAAGATGCTTGGGATGATTTCAATGCTCTTGAATTTGCTGACGCTTCTTTGTGGCCTAACATATGGTCTATCCTTGGGAATAACCCATGTGGACTTGAGTAGAATGTATATTTCAGCTTCCTAGGATGGATGATTCTGAAAATGTCCAATAGTTCTAGTTTATCTATCTCCTCATTTAGCTCCCCCATGTCTTTATTGATTTTCTGCTTGGATGGTCTGTCAAGCTGAGAGAGTGGGTTGAAGTCCCCTACTATTACTGTGTTGCTGTTACTATATTGTGTAGCTCTTTCAGTAGATGTTTGATGTAATTAGATGGTTTCATATTGGGTGGATAGATGTTAATAATTGTTAAGTCCTCTTGATTGACTGACCTCTGAGCATTAAGTAGTGTCCATCCCTATGTTTTTTTAATTTTATTTATTTTAAAGCCTATCGTGTCATATATGAGAATAGCTGTTTCTGCCCTTTTTTGTCGGCCATTGGCTTGTATGATAGTTTTCCATCCTTTCCCTTCGAGTCTGTGTTTGTCGTGTTGAGTTAGGTTGGTTTCCTGTAAACAGCGTATTGTTGGGTTGTGTTTTCTGATCCATCTTCCTACTCTGTGCCTCTTAATAGGTGAATTCAGGCCATTGACATTTATTGATATCAAAGATTGAAGATATTTTAACGCCACTCTTACAGAGTTAGAGATTGTTCTGATATATTGATGGTGGTCTGACTGTTAATAGGAAACCTTTCAGAACTTCTTTTAGGGCAGGCTTGGTGACAGTTGACTCTTTCACCTGTTGTCTGTTGAAAGCTGGTGCCTTCTGCTGATCTAGGTTTGAACTCCTGCATCATACAGGTAGGAGCACTTTATCTCTAAGAATGGTGGTGTAGCGGTACTGTGGTGTCCTACTCACTCTTTCTCTCCTTCTCAGACCTCTTTATTTCTCCTTCTCTTTACCTATCTGAAATAAAAAGAGAAGTTCTGCTTGGGATTGGCAGGACTGAGCATGTTTGGAATCCCTGTACTTCTATATATATATACTGCAAGTCTGCTGGTAGTGAGTTCTTAGAGCTTTAATATAGTCAAACATGTTTATTGTCCTTTGACTGTCAAAGTTTCTTTTTTTTAAAGAGTTAGAATTTGACAGTTTATTATTTCAATTTCAGTAATTTAGGAAGGCTGTACTATCTCATTATGGGTTGCATGTTCCCTGCTCCACTGTATTATCTGATAAGTTTTTGATTGGATGATAGATATTCTGAATTTTACCTTGTTAAGTGTTGGATATTTTTGAATTCCTATAAAAATTCTCAAGTTGCCTACCAACGTATATTTAATTGACCTTAAAATAGTTTGGTCCCTTCAAGGCTTTCTATTAAACTCCTTTAGATGGGACCAGAGCAGCTTTTATTCCAGAACTAATTTAGTTTCATTATTAACTGATGTGATACCCTTTTGAATACTCTATCCCATGACTGGCTAATTAGAAAGTTTTTTTTTTTAATCTGGCTTGTATAAATAGAAATATTTCTGAGTTCTCCAGAATAGTTTTTTTTCTTTTGTTAGGCAGTTATTTATTTTACCTTTATTGGTTTTTACATCTGCTTGTTCAGGCCAGTAATGAGGTGAAGACTTGAGGTGGGAGGGTCCTCTTTCCATGTTTTTTTGCTGGTACGATTCTCCTCTTGGCTGCTCAAAGAACTCTACCCTTCTGGCCTCTTCAAATGTCTGCTTCTCTTTCTACAATTCATAAGGATAATGAGGCTCAACCTGGTATTCCCCTTTTGTTGCTGAGGACTGAAAATCTCATAAGACAGTAAGCTGGTGTCACTATCAGGCACATCTCATTCATTTAGCTTCTCTCAGAGACCACTTACTCCTGATAGTTTATG
Source organism: Erinaceus europaeus (assembly GCF_950295315.1). Classification (NCBI taxonomy): domain Eukaryota; kingdom Metazoa; phylum Chordata; class Mammalia; order Eulipotyphla; family Erinaceidae; genus Erinaceus; species Erinaceus europaeus. The sequence continues at coordinate 19,111,131 of NC_080178.1, forward strand.
TTCAATATATGAAAGTAATTGCTTCCTTGATTACTTCTGGCTGGAGGTAGAATTGGTCCCTGGTACTTCATCTTTGCCAGAATTATAGGTAGTTAGTTGGTTAAATCTCAGACATCATTTTGACTAAATTTCTTTTCCTTACATAAGCCTTTCCTGGTTGCTCTGTCTTAAATAGGCTCCCATATTCTCATAATATTTTGTTATTTTCCCTCAGAGTCCTTGCACAATTTGAAAGTTTGTAGTTATTTGTGGTTTTGCTTAGAGTTCTATGTTCACTACTAAATAGTAAGCCTTAAACAAAGATTTTCTTTATCAGAGCCATTGTACCTTTAATGTTAAACAGAGTCCTTAGTAGATGCTATACTTACAGATATTTGTGAAATAAGTAATTATAGGATAGGAACAGAAAACTTCTTTGTGTCACTTCTGTGTATTCTTGTTTGAATTTCCATTGAAATTATTTTGTTGGAATGTTGGTGGAATGAATGTAATTTTGAAAATATAGGTTGATTTCCTTGGTATTTTCTTTCTTTTTTCATATATTTGTTGGCCTTTTGGATATCTTCTTTAAAAAAAAAATTTATAAAAAGAAAACAATGACAAAAACCATAGGATAAGAGGGGTACAACTCCACACAATTCCCACCACCAGAATTCCATATTCCTTCCCCTCCCCTGATACTGCAGGGCTAGCTTAGTGGGCAGGAGAGAGACGACCAGGAACTCATGGCTGAGCGGGAACACAATACAATATTTATTGATCAGAAAAGAATTTGCATTTATACTTTCCAGGAAGGAAGTGGCAGGGTGGAAAAAAGGAAGTGACTAGGAGAAGGGGCAGAGTGGAAAAAGAGCTCGAACCCATGGGGATTAAACCAGTGGGGATTAAACCAATGCCCTGCATGCAGGGCAGGTCTCAGACAAAACAATGATTATGTAAATAGACCACAGCGTTAAGCAATGCAGGGAAACCTGGCATGATGACACGGATAGAAACAGAAGCAGAATTAGCCAAAGGAGAAATGATGACCAACATGATACCTTTCCTATTCTTTAACCCTCTGGGACCCAGGGTCACTATAGGGTACAGAAAGTGGAAGGTCTGACTTCTGTAATTGCTTCCCTGCTGGACATGGGCATTGGCAGGTCAATCCATACTCCCAGCCTGTCTATCTCTTTCCCTAGTGGGGTGGGGTTCTGGGGAAGCAGAGCTTCAGGTCACATTGATGGGATCATCTGCCCAGGTCTGCTTACCTGGTGATGAACATCACTGACTTAAATAGGCTTATGAGACTGTTAACATTTGCTCTTTTAACGTGCTATGCTTTGCATGGTGCATTTCTGCCTATCATCATACCAAAGAATATGTGTGTGTGTGTGTGTGTGTGTGTGTGTGTGTGTGTGTGTGTGTATTGTGGAGAGAATGACTCATTGGTACTTATCATCCTTTCAACTTTGTTACAGAGAGAGCCAATTTCATTTAGAAAATTTGTCGTTGTGAACTTCACAACTGGAACAACACACATTTATGCTTCTGAAAACTTGTGTATTCTTTTTTTGTTGTTTAATTTTATGCTGTTCATATTAGTACTGTTACAAATTTTTATGGTATGATTTTCCCGGTATTTGTTTTTAATGTGTCTTAATACATTTAATGTGTTTTAATGTATTTTAATGTTCTGATAATGTTAAAAAATGATTGATTTACTCATTGTATGAGAGAAAAAGGAGAGAGAACAATGCTTTGGAATATGTTGTTCCAGGGATGGAATGATGGGCTCTCACACACAAGTCCTATGACTAACTCAACTAACTACCTGCTTAAGTACCTTCACATTTGCCTGGTGAAATTAGTTTTAGTCATTTAATTGATAAGTTTAACTCTTTATATGTACTTTTCCCCTGAGGGGTGATACATTCAAATGATTAACTTTACTGAGGAATTAGACAGCTTGGATTGGCTAGGATGTATAATTTTCTGATTATATGATTGAATGAACAGTCTCAATCTGACTGGGTTTCAGATATTTTGTGTTTAAAATGTGGGAAGTTTCTAAGTTTAATTTATTCATACCTTGAGAGGTATAAAAACTAAATGAGACAATATACATGCCTCCCATGTACTGAAATTTCAATATATTTGCAATATTACCAATGACTTCTATTTAAATATAAAAACATCTCCTATTTTCTTGTGTTAAAGAAGATATCTGGATCTTGTATTTTTTTTCTTAATTGTCTTGTCTTTCTCTCCAGTTCTCACATGACATAAAATACATGAAATAAATGGTATGAGTTTGTTGTATAAGCACCAACACTCCCAAATACCAGTTAATACTTTGATTACTTCTCTGTCAGTTAAACAAGGTCATTATCAATTAAAGTAGAAAACAAGTTTTTTTGTAATTAGTCACACGAGATTGATTCTGACATTGATAGTTTGAACCAGTCGCCAACAAAAATATTTGCTACAAGAATACAGTGTCGTGAATGACATGTAGGCATATATCCTAACTGGAACAGTTTATATGGAGATGAAGCTATGAATTGAGATGCTTCATTCTTTTCACTCGCCTCTCTAATAAAGAATGTATATTCCAAGATATCCTGTAAAAGGCCTATATTTCAGTTGGTCACTATCATGAAAATATCCTTGTCATTGAAAGACACGATTGTTTAAATTACACTTTAGCCAGTATTCCTAGTAGAGGACAGGGATGCCTAGAGATAGATAAGATACACAAACCACTGCACATTAATCATGTGTCTCTGAAGGAGTTCTAACCATAATCTATGTTTTAATTTTCAAAATGATTTGAGTTGTTATATACATATGTTTTAAGTATTAATGACCCTATTATTATCTGATAATGAGATAAAATCACAAAAATTTAATCCAGCTGTAAAATAAAAACTAGAAGACTTGTAGACTCAATGACTAACTCAACTAATGATGATATCCATCTCAGAAGCCATTGGTAATATTTCAAATATATTGAAAGTTCAATACATTTCAATATGTCAGCTCTCAGTGATAACAGGTTTTGCTCTCTAGCTGGAACAAATCTGTGTATGCATCTTGACATGTGTACAGGTTAGCATGACTAAGAGCTGAGGTATGGACAATAAGTACAGAGGACAGGATTTGGGATCTGTTTTCACACATTTTTTTTTTTTTTTGCCTCCAAGGTTCTCACACTTTTTTAATCCTTTCTCAGGATGATTTTAAGGAAAGCTGCCAGGTATACAGGTTGTTAAAGGAGATGACTTAATGCAATGGAAGAAGCATATCTCAAGGCTTTAAGAGTTCTAAATAATAAGTTTGGGGGAATTTAGCTTGTTTTTTTTATTTTAAAGATATATTTGTTTATTTATTTTATATGAGAGAGTGAGTCTCCTGTGGGAAAGAAAAAAGAAGCCAGAGAATGACTCTGGTACGTGCAGTTCCTAGGACTGAACCAGGAACCTCAAGCATGCCAATCCTGTAGTTTACCAGCTGGGCTGTCTCCCTGTCCCCCTTCTCCATCCCCGCTACCTCCTTGAATCTCAGCTTCTTTTTCTTCCTGGCAAGGATTTTAATATTTGTTTATTGTTTTCCCTTACAGAGTTGTCATAAAAATGAATGCTTTATAAATTATGAAATGTTATAGTTATCTCACATCCTTTTGGGGAGCAGGTGTGTATAAATTATAAATAAAAGTACTATGCAGATGATATTATTATTGTATATTCTGGATGCGTCATTTTGATATATACATATGTTTAATATTAGTGTATGTGTTTTCCAGTGTTAGAAGGCACATAATTCTAAATGACTGCATGCATTTGTGTGTGTCTGTTCGGGAGAATGAAATGCCTGTATTGAAAAATATATTGATATACAGCAAGCCTATTGTGCTCTAGAAGGAAAAGGAAAACTATTTTAATTTTATTAGTGACTTAATGTTTATTTATAAATGTATAAGGTAATGGGTATAATTCTGCACCATTCCTACCACCAGAGTTCTGTGTCCCCATTGCCTCCACTGGAAGCTACAGTAGTTCTCTCAGGGTCACAGACATGTGTTGACTATTACTTCCATAACTGTCTGTCTATATTTATATACATTTGCCCATTTTTTCCGCGGTCCCTTTTTCTCTTAAGTGACACTACACTTACTTTTGAATGTCCTTCCTTTTTTCCTCTTCTCTCTAGATTCTTATGGAATTGGAGTTCAGAGCCTCTGGTCATCTTCCTCTTATCATTTCTCCCACGCTGGGGTTATGGACTAAAATTCTTTTTGAGATGCAGAAAGTGGGAGTTCTGGCTTCTGTAACTGCTTCTCTGATAAAAGGAAAACCCTTAACTTGTTCTACAAACCAAATAATCTGATAGTCATATTCTACTAGAATACTATAACACAACAGATTAGAAGTACAATCGGGAGTCGGGCTGTAGCGCAGCGGGTTAAACGCAGGTGGTGCAAAGCACAAGGACCGGCATAAGAATCCCGGTTCGAGCCCCGGCTCCCCACCTGCAGGGGAGTCGCTTCACAGGCGGTGAAGCAGGTCTGGAGGTGTCTGTCTTTCTCTCCTCCTCTCTGCCTTCCCCTCCTCTCTCCATTTCTCTCTGTCCTATCCAACAACGATGACAGCAACAATAATAATAACTACAACAAGAAAACAACAAGGGCCACAAAAGGGAATAAATAAAATAAAAAATAAAATAAAATATATATATAAAAAAAGAAGTACAACAATCATTTAACAGTCAGTCCTGGGAGACTGTGACCAGTGTAAATGTGCTGGTTGCTTGGGACAGCTTTTCTTTGATCACAGAATGATCTGGGGAAAATCCTTTCAGGGTTAACTGTCATAATCACTTGAACTAACATGCTTTGCTCAGATAAACTAAAGATAACCTTGCCATGTCTTACCACTCTTGATTGTATGGAGACTACATTTTAGTTCTTCTATTTTTGTTTGGGGTTATGAGGCCAGAAGGCATTGAAATAACCTGTTTGATTTAGTTTGATGACAGGTGGTCTTGTGAAGTCTCCATATATTAAGAATGAAGTTCATAATCTGAAACTTGAAGAAACAAATAGATGATCCTTATTTCCCCAAGTTCAGTAATTTCTGCTCAGTGTCAGTAATTTACATTTCAAACATTTTGACTATTTTGTGGGTGCCTGAAACAATCGAATTCTTTCTCCCTTTGTTATGTCCTGCACCTTCTTACTTAAAATATTCAGACACAATTATAGAGGTTTCCATAATCTATTTTGGTTGAATTAATTTGCTAGAGCACCTCACGGAACTCTGAATTTGTATCATAGCTTAGTAGCTGAGAAATTTTGAAATGTTCAGTTTTATTTTCATGAAGTACGAATTCTAACATGAATTGCTTGCTATGTTCCTGGAATATTAATAAATCAGATACAAATACAGGATACTGATACTTCTTGAGCTACCATCTCTGTAAGTGCTTTGAAGCATATTGCTTAATATTCACTGTAAGGCAGGTAGATATTGGCTGCTTCCACTAAATTTTAAACTGTAGTACCTATTCAGGATTCCTTTTTATCATCTCTTTCTACCCAAAAAGGTGAAGAAGAGCTTCAGTATGAATCAAGGGTGAAATGAATATCCAGAGAAGTCTGAATTCATACATTTTTAATCTACTTTACTGTCTGTGAGGATTGTTGCTGTCTTCTGGTGCCATTGTCACTAATGTTCTGGAAGCATATGAGAAGGAAAAAAAAAGATCTCAGAGACACAAACTTGCACAATTCTTAGAAGCTTTGCTTTAAATCTCTGTATAATCTCTCATGAATAGGAGAATATGGATATGAACAGATACAGGACACTAAAGTTATTTTTTTTCTAAAATTCTTTTTTTCTTTATGACACAAGATTCAGCATCAAAGTTGCCTTACAGAATTGAATACTGAATATTCCCTGGGGGAGAACTAACTCAAGAAGAAAGTCAACACAGAAAAGCATAGTCTGAGCCAGAGCATAGAATAGGGAGAGAAAGAAAATCTGAATCCTAATGATGTTATTCAATATCTGAATGATTAGGTGGCTAAAAACATAATTTCTTTGAAGCTTTCAGTTAGTGAGTCAAATGCCTTTAATTACTGAAGCTTATTTGTTCTGTTATCTAATACATGTCATCAGAAGATTCCTTCCTAGCTCTAGTATAGTCATGAACAAAAAGAAAGGATGAGGTTATATGAAATGGATATGACCAAAATGACAGAGTTGACATGATTTCATAACTGACTTGAAACAGAGCTGTGCAGAGTAAAATTAGATTATAGCATTTGGGTTGTAGAATAATCACAACTGAGCTTGTTTCTCACTGTGCTGAATTTTTGTCTTTGTTCTTCCAGATATCTTTTGCTTTCTTTTCCACGTTGCTCTTTGCTCTAGGATTCTGACCTATGTGAGTTCATTATATAAAGCCCTGTGTCTCTTGCTGCTGGTAGAATGTGGCCAATGAGGGGATAGTATTAGTATATCCTTTTGGGTCCTTTACTTTGAGTTCAAGTAGACTTGTCTGTGTCTGAAAAAAAAAAAACAAAAACAAAACAAAAGCTCTTTCTGACAGGAGTCAGATCTTAATAGTTCTATCAGTCTAGCTTTTTAGGTCATCTCTAACAACCTTCATCCATTCAAGCATGGAGGAGTAACCACAGTCAGAAACCTGCCAGAGCCTCAGGTCCTTGTTATTCTTGTATCCTCACCCCACTTTTGCAAATAGACCTTTGCTAAATCAACTTCCCTAGAATCATCCAAATTTGTGCCATCTGTTTCTATTGGTAAACAGAAATACTTGTTTTGATAATGAATCTAGATTACTATTTCCTAAAAGAACACAGTTATGTTGGAACATCTTCACAATAGAAATGGAGTTCTTTACAACTCTTGATTTTTAACCATTCTCAAGAAATAGGTAACTTGGGTGATGTTATACCTATTATATGAAGAAAATAAAAAATTAGAATAAGAAATAATTATTCAGATTCATATAATTAAAACAAGAAGTTTTTCTATATTTTTCCTGAGACTTCAGTGCTCCAGGATGACTTTTCAGGTAGAAAGACAGAGACTAAGAGAAATATACCATAGCACCCAAACTTCTTTCTGTGTAGCAGGGGCCAGATTGTACCCAGGACTAAGCAAGTGGATTATCCAAGTCATCTACCTTGATAACCTGAAATTCACATAATTCACGGGATAGTCTTGAATTTATGCCTTCTGGCTTGACATGCTGTATTTTAGAACATTTTATCTGAAATGGTTTAATTTTACTAGAACAATTGCATTTTTCTCTGTTGTTTCTAAACCAATAGCTGGGTCTTAAAAGCGTCAACATAAATTGTAGTTCTCCATTAAGCAAATACAACAAAAATGTGGTAATTTGTACATAAGTTGGGTAGTAATGAATTGAGGTTCTGCATATGAAGGAGCTACCTCAGACAAATTGCAAGCATACCCCTCCCAGTGATTTTGGATATGTTTGTACATTTTACAATAACATACAGTTCAATAAGATTTATGTAGTGGCAATCGGCTAAAACCTCACTAGTAAAATAGCTGAGTCATTTGTCTTAGCAAGTATCTTGTTATTGGCAATCAATAATGCAGCCGAGATGACTGATGGTTTTGTTGTCTTGTGGTGCCTCAGCTGGTCTAAATTATTTATTTGACACATTGCCTCCTGGCAGATATAAGGAAACCAGTGATAATATGTTTGCATTGCTTGGATGAACATCTGAGAGGGAAAAAAAAAATGGACATTGGTTTCTTGTCCCTAATCTTTGGACATATAATATAGGCAATAATTTGTTTTGTAGAATTGGCATGTTATCAATTACATGTATTGGGAGGATGAAGCTATGAGGTTTTTAAAGTGCTATCCCTGGTTGTTCTAAAATGGAATAAACTTCATTACTGCCCAGAGCATGATTTATTGGCAGCCATCTGACTTCTTCCCAGCTCCTGAGAATATATGTGAATCCAGGACCCAGAGCTCTAAATACCACACTATTGTAATTTATATGTTAAAATGTCTTTCTTTCCTAATAGACAGGGAGGTCCTTGAGGACAGGAACAGTGTCTTATTTATCTTTGTAATCCCAGTCTCTGGCACAGAGTATGACACACAGTAGTCACTTAATAAGTATTTGTTGATGAATGAAAGACAGGAATGAATGGATCAGGTGAAGAGTTTATAGGTTTTGCCTTAGGTTTAGAAGTTATTAACCTTGGTCAATAAAGTGCTGCTCTGGAAAAGGGGATATATTGTAACTGAGATTTATTTTTTATCTTAGCAACAATAGGTAAGTCTTTTCACCACTTTAAGCCTCGATTTTCATTATGCCAAATGGGGAAAGCAGAACTTTCTTTTCAAATGCTATTATGAATTTGAAAAACTTTTAAAGTCCAAATGACTATGTAACTAAGCAATTTCTGTGAGAGCAGCATTTTACTGGTAAACTGACTTCTCAGAAAAAAGCAGAAACCACTCTGATTTATAGTATTTGCCAGTTTCTGTGGTATAAATACTTCCTCTGTGACTGATTTCAAACTAACAAAGGTTTGAAAACCAGATCAAACAATTCTGAATATATAACAGCTTGGCTCTTGTAAACTGGCTTCTAGATGCCATTGGGTGAGACAGAGGGATTTGGCTTCCATGAGTAAGATATGTGACGCCCTTGGGAGTTAGTTGGCTTATTGAGAAAAATTGTGAATTATGATAGGGAACAACAACATTTCTGGCACGCATTGATTGAGACTGCAGATCTATCTGAGGCAGAGCCATATGACACTGTTACAATGATTATCTTAGTCAGAGATAGGTTCCCAGAACTTCTTTTACCCTTAAGGAGAATTTTGGAAAGTAATAATTCTCTTAGCAGTTATTTATTGATCTCAAGTGGACAGAAGATCACTGCTAAAAAACATTGAAAGTGTGGATGTATTTATTAGGTGAATTATAATTCAAAGAATAGATGCAGATTGCTTTATTTATTTATTCATTTATTTATTTATTTTAAGACAAGGAGTGGGTAATTGAAGGATATCTTGGATCTGACTAGGAGGCAGCAGAAACAGATCTCTTTTCTCATGATTTCTCTTGCTATTGTTCTTTCTCTTTACTTGTCTATGTCCTATTTTTCTACCATTTTAGGAATGCAGCAGACATATGTTTTAAGTCACATTCTGTCTGGTGGGCTTAGTTTATCTTCATTTATATTCATGAGAACATATCAAAAGTTCAGTGTGCCAAAGTTAATGTTCAAACCAGGAAGTGATTCTAAATTTTCAACATGCATTTCAGCAAATCACCAAGAGAATTAGTGACCATCAGACTCTAGGAATTCAGCTAGAGTCACTATAACTAAATTTTGGGCAGTGTAGAAACATAAGCATCATTGATGACTTTGATATAAATTAGTTGGAATGAGACATTTTGAGGATAAACTACCATTTTTGAAGTAATTTATTTTCACAGTTGGTCTTTATCTTCTAGGTCACAATTTTTAATCTTAGATGCACTTTGGAAGGGCTAGGTGGTGGCACATGTAGTAAAGTGAGCATGTTATATTTACATGGACCTGAATTGAGTTCTCAACTCTGACCTGCAGTCTAGGAAGCTTCACAAATAGTGAAACAGTGCTGAAAACCGATCTCTGTCTCTCTGTCTCTCTCTCTCTCTCTCTCATTTCTCAATTCTATCAAAGTAAGTAAATAAATAAAATTTAAAAAATAATGCTTCCCCCCCATTCTGACTTAATGTACTATGATGTGATCTGGTATTTAAATTAAAAAAAAATTCCTCAGATGACTCTAATGTGAAGCTAAATTAGAAAACCATTGTGCTCTGGGAAACTTTGGAAAGAGTTTAGGCAAGTAAACTATGTAAGAGTGAAACTTTAGGGACCATTTCCTCCAAACACATCTATGAGTTACAGATAGCTACACTTGGAGAATAGACAGATCTGTAAGCAGAAATGAAATAAAATATGTAAAAGTACTTTACAGTTGGAAGAGTAAACTACTTTCCAATTCCAAATAGTAAGGACCTAGTAGGCCACATGTTTCCAGACATCACATAGGAATGCTAAGACAAGTGTTAGAACTTAAATATATATATATATATATATATATAGTTATTTTTTTTAAGACTGAGAAAATTGGCCCAAGAACAGTGGGATTGCATGTGTCAAACTCCAGACATGTAAAACAAACAAACACATAAATGTGAAACAGGGAGTGGTGACCCACCAGGTAGAGTGCACACATTACAGTGCATAAGGACATGAGTTCTAGCCCCACCCCACCCCCACCTACAGGAGGGAAGCTTCACAAGTGGTGAAGCAATGCATCAGGTGTTTCTCTCACTTTCCCTCCCATCTCCCCCTTCCTTCTAAATTTCTGTCTTAATCCTAAACAAATAAACAAAAAATATACTTTAAAAATTGTGAGAATTTTTTGTGTGTGCACCAGGATCTTATACATGTGCAGTTTCACTCCTTCTGGACAAGGCTTTGCATTCTTTTTATTTGAGGGAGAGAAACCCCCCACAGGACCTGAGCTCTGTCCACCCCCCAGGACCATGGCATTCCCTTATGTGCCAGGGATCAAATCTAGGTTGTGTGCATGACAAGACATGTGCCTTACTGTGTGAGCTATTTCTAGTACTAGACCATACGTTTTGCTTTTGAATGGCCTTTTTTTTTTCTTTTGCCTCCAGGGTGACTGCACTTATCCACTTATCCTCCTGGCCATTTTCTTCTTCTCCTCTTTCTTCTCCTTCTCCTCGTCCTTCTTCTTCTTCTTTTTCCCTCCATCTCATTCAATAAGACAGGAAAATTTGAGAGGGGAAGGGAAGGTAAAGAGGGAGAGATAAAAATAGATACTTGCAGACATGCTTCACCACTTGTAAAGTGTCCCCTCTGTAGCTGGGGAAGGGGGTTGAACCTGGGTCCTTCAGCAGGTCTTTGACAGAGTACTGTGTGTGCTTAACCAGGTGCACCATGGACTGGCCGCTGTATGACTCTTAGCAACTCAGTGGAGATGGGAGGGGAAAGAAAAAACACTAATAGATTCTTAAGCAGGAATAAAATAACAAGATATTGGGATCAGAAACTGTAATTTTTTTAAATTTAAGATTTCAAGGGCAGAACACAGATCCTAGGTAAATAAATACCTGAATTAGAGTGTGACCAATGGATTGAGTAGTCAAATTAGAGAACAAGTAAAGGTCAGGAGTTAAGTTGGTCTTGTATAGAGCTGGTAGATTTTTTTTTTTAGTATTTATTCCCTTTTTGTTGCCCTTGTTGTTTTATTGTTGTAGTTATTCTTGTTGCTGTTATTGATGTCCTCGTTGTTGGATAGGACAGAGAGAAATGGAGAGAGGAGGGGAAGACAGAGAGGGGGAGAGAAAGATAGACACCTGCAGACCTGCTCCATTGCTTATGAAGTGACTCCCCTGAAGGTGGGGAGCTGGGGGTTCGAACCTGGATCCTTACACCGGTCCTTGCACTTTGCACCACCTGTGCTTAACCTGCTGCACTACTGCCGAACTTCCTGATTTGATTTTTTTTTTTTTTTTTTTTTACCAGAGCACTGCTCAGCTCTGGCTTATAGTACTGCAGGGGATTGAACCTGGGTCTTTGGAGCCTCAGGCATGAGAGTTGCTTTGTATAACCATTATGCTACCTACCCCCACACTTAGACTCCATATATTTTAGGACTACCTATAACTTTTATTATTCTACCTACTTTAGAGCATATGGCATGACTTAACTTTCTTTCTTTTTTGTCTCCAGGGTTATTGCTGGGCCTCAGTGCCTGCATTGCTAATCCACTGATGCTGGAGACTATTAAAAAAAAAGTATATATATATAATTTATTTATTTTCCTTTTTTGTTGCCCTTATTGTTTTTATCATTGTTGTGGTTATTATTGTTGTTGTCATTGCTGGATAGAACAAAGATAAATGAAGAAAAGAGGGAAAGACAGAAATGGGGAGAGAAAGATAGATACCCGGTTCCAGCCCTCTGCTCCCCACCTGCAGGGGTGGTCACTTCAAAAGTGCTGAAGCAGGTCTGCAAGTGTTTGTTTCTGTCTCCCCTCCTCTCTCGACTTTTCTCTGTCCTATCCAATAACAGCAACACCAATAGTAACAATAACAACAACAAAAAGGGCAACAAAATGGGGAAAAAATGGCCTCCAGGAGCAGGAACTGAGCCCCAGCAATAACCCTGGAGGCAAAAAAAAAAAAGTACTTTACAATTGGAAAAGTAAGCTATTTTCTGGTTCCAAATAGAAACAAATATTATTAAGAAAACGTTGGGACAGAAAAAAAAGAAAAAAATAAGAAAGAAAGAAAGAAAGAAAGGAAGGAAGGAAGAAAGAAAGAAAGGAAGGAAGGAAGGAAGGAAGGAAGGAAGGAAGAAAGAAAGAAAGAAAGAAAGAAAGAAAGAAAGAAAGAAAGAAAGAGAGAAAGATACATAGATAGATAGATAGAAAAGAAAACAGCATTGGGGCTAATCACTGATAAAGAATATGACCCTATGACTTATTGTGATTGGGTCACCAAGTAAACACGTTCTGCCTAATGATGTAGCACAATATGGTATAGAGCCCTCTTGTGGTTAGGGTGTCCAAATGACTCAGTCTCCTGTGATTTGTTTATCAGCATAAAATACTGTGATAGCTCAAGACAAACTGGTGTTAGTCACCTTCCCTGTAGACCCTGTGATGGACATGAATGAAATACAAAGTTTGAGGCTAGAGAAGTATCTCACTGGGTAGGGCCAGGTGCCTTGCTGTAAGTTCTTCCAGGTTTGAGCTCTGGAACCATGTAGGAGGTGCTATCACAACAGAATGCCCCCCCCCCCCCCCCCCACACACACACTCTGAATCTAAAGGCAGCCTGGAGCAGTGAAATGATCTAAGTGTGAGGGCAGGAGGGGGGGAGAAGGGGAGGGAGAAGGAGACGGGGAGGGGGGAGGGAGAGGGAAAGAAATATGAAAGATAGATTTTGGCATGGTTTCTTGCTGCAAACATAACCTAGCCTATTTTGACAGCTACAGGAAGAGAGAAATGTCTTCACTATGTGGAAGGGAAACGAATATGGGGAGACATTTCATTCTCTACTGGCCAGCGTCCTCTACTTTAACTCCTTCTGACACCAGAGGTAGTCATGTCAGTGGGACAGTTCTGGGTCAGAGTGCTGGCAATTGATGTGGGAGGCTTATGAAAGCAGAGGACATATGTTGTTTGACTTTTTTTGGTTTATTTTTCAAGTGAACTCTCTAAGGAAACATAAACTAATTTGTCCCACCCTTCAAATTCACACAGGAACTTTTGGCTGAGCAGCTCTTGCTTAGATGGTGATGCTCTTTGTGAATTTGTGAGGGGTGTGTGTGTGTGTGTGCGTGTGTGTGTGTGTGTGTGCATGTGTCCTTATTTAGGAAGATAGCTATTTTCTAAATCAGTTTGAATTGATCTGGGAAAGCATTAGTTATTGCTTTGCCATCTTCACCTAGGAGAATAACCTTAGGTTCAGAATTATAGTAACTGAATGTGAATGAGGCCTGGGACTTTCTATTTTTATTTACTTTTCCTGTTCAAATGAAATGAATATGCATTGTAATGGGAAGGCAGACAGGGCTATTATCAGTGCAGCTGAGAATAATTAGTTCTTATTTGCTTAACACTGTTTCTTAATGTGCAATAGTAAAACTTTTCACAGGATGTTTTAAATGTAATCAATTTTTCATTGCTGTTCCTAATAATTCAAAGAGTCTGACATTTGCAATCAAGCCAACTCTGGTCAATACCCATTTTCTCTTAGTTAAATAGGAATTTAACTCAATGACACATGTGGTGGCTTCTAGAACTGACTCTGTGTGTTTATTCTTTTTTGAGGGCTACACCCAGATTCATGAGTTTGCAGGAGAGACTGTCAAGTATGATGGGGTTGGATTAGTCAGGTTTACTTAGCACCTGACCCTGCTACTTCCTATGAAGTGTGCACCTGGGGAGCTGGTTTCTCAGCTCTTGAATTTCCTCGTTTATAAAGTGAGTATTTCATTTATAGTACTGCATTAGAATCAAAGAAGCAATTCATTAGGATATACTCTCTGTTGATGAATAAAAATGCTAAGAGGGAACTTAGAGGCATCTGACTAATTTCAAGATACGTAAACCTCAAAATATAATATGTCAGCATACTCAGTATTTGGAGTTGAAAGAATTTTAGAAAGAGCAGGTGCAGGTTGGATTATTGACCTTGCACAAGAAGCATAGTTTCAGAAGAGCCTGAGGTGAGAGGGACACTTCTTATGGTTATAAGGAGTCATAACCATGAGGTTATGCTCCTGTGAGCTATCATTTTCTCCTCTGCTTTACGTAAATTATTAAATTTAGTAGAAAGACATGCAGATTTAATATTCTTTTTAAAATAGTTTTTTGTTTCATATATATATATCACTGCTAAAATACAATTAATATTGAAGAATATTGTGGATAGCATCACTGTATCTCCCTTTACTTCTCATCACTCCCATCACCAGTTTTCTGTGTTCCTGTCCCCACCCCCATAACTAACCACTAAAGTTCTCCCACAGTCTTAGACATAGACTTTTTTTTTCATATTAATTTGTTCGATTCTCTCTCTTTTAATTTTACTATCTTTATTTATATATTGGATAGAGATAGCCAGAAATCGATAGGGAAAAGGCTGATAGAGAGGGAAAGAGACAGACACCTTCAACACTGCTTCACCACTCACAAAGCTTTCCCTCTGCAGGTGAGGGTTGGGGGCTTGAACTTGGGTCCTTACAAATAGTAACATGTGCACCCAAGCAGGTGCACCACCACCCAGCCTCTGTTCACTTTTCTATTATCCGCATATGAGTGAAACATTCTGTAGTTGTCCTTTACCTCTCTACGTGCTTCACTAAGCATCATCTTCTCCAATTCCATCCACTTTATCCCAAAGGACACGGTATCATCTTTTTTATTGCTGAATAAAATTCCATTGAGTATGCCCCATAACTTTTTTATCTAGTCATTTGTTGAAGGCCATTTGGTTGTTTCCAAGTTTTTGATATTGTGAATAAAGCTGGTATGAATATGGGAGTGCAGATATCCCTTCAAGTACATGCTATATTTTTTGGGTATATGCCTAGTAGTGGAATTACTGGATCATATGGTATTTCCACTTGTTTTTGTGTAAGGATTCTCTATACTGTTCTCCATGACTGCTGCACCAATTTGATTCTGACAAGCAGTGTAATGGAGTTTCTTTCTCTCTCCACTAATTATCTCCTCTTTTTGTTGATGTTGATGGAGCCCATTCTCACAGATCCAAGGTGAAACCTCAATGTGGGGACTCAGGCAGTAGTGCAGAGGTTTAAGCGCATGTGGCACAAGGTGCAAGGACAGGCATAAGGATCCTGGTTGGAGCCCCTGGCTCCCCACCTGCAGGGGAGTCACTTCACAAGCAATGAAGCAGGTCTGCAGGTATCTATCATTCTCTCTCCCTCTCTGTCTTCCCCTCCTCTCTCCATTTCTCTCTGTCCTATCCAACAATGACGACATCAATAATAACTACAACAATAAAATAACAAGGGCAACAAAAGGAATAAATAAATAAATAAATAAAAACTTTTTAAAAAAAGAAACCTCAATGTGACTTTGAGATTTGCATTCATCTGGTAATGAGTTAATTGGAGCATTTCCACATGTCTGTGAGCCATGTGTATCTCTAGAGAACTGTCTATTCATATATTCTACCCATTTTATTATTGGGTGGTTTTTTCTTTCTGTTGAGCTGTAGAAGTTCTTTATAGATGTTTGATATCAACCACTTGTCTGAAGTGTTCTGTGCAAATATCTTTTTCCATTTGCTGAATTCCTAGTTATCCTTATGGAATTTTTTAATGTGTGAAAGCTTTTCAATTTGATATAGACCCATTTGTTCATTCTTATTTTTCTTTCTCTTACCCATGAGGTGGAGTCTCCAAATACATGGACCTTTAATGTTAAGGTCCTGAAATGTTTCACCAATGTATTCTTCTATGTATTTCATAGTTTCAGGTCTAATTTTTAGATCTTTGATTCATTTTGAGTGATGTTTGGTGTATGGCTGTTAGAACATGGTCTAGTTTCATTTTTCTACACATGGTCATCCAGTTCACTCAATCCCATTTGTTAAAGAGACTTTCTTTTCCCCATTGGGCAGTTTTGGACCCTTTATCATATATAATGTGCATATACATATGTGGGTTTAGTCCTGGGCTCTCTATCCTGTTCCATTGGTCCATCTATTGTTTTGGATCCAATTGTCAATGGGATTGCTTCCTTGAGTTCTTTTCCCTCTGGTCAGTCCTTTGTATGAAGTGCCACAGATTTGTAAGTATTGATTTTGTAACCTGCCGCTTTTCTGAATTTGTTGAAGATTTCCAGTATTTTTTTTCAGAGTTTCTGGGGTTCTCGAGCTATAATAGCATATCATTTGCAAATAATAGTGGTTTAACTTCATCCTTTCCAATTTTAATTCCTTTGACATCTCTTTCTTGCCTGATTGCAATGTTAAGGACTTGTAGGACCATGTTGAATAGAAGTTGTGAGAGTGAACATCCTTGTCTGGTTCTTGATTTTGGAGGGGGAGAAGCTTTCAATTTTTTCCCACCGAGTATGACATTAACCATGGTTTTGCCATATATTGCCTTTATTCTGTTGCAGAATTTCCCTTCCACTCCCAATTTCTTGAGGACCTTTATCCTAAGTGGATGTTGGATCTTATCAAATGTTTTTCCTGCAGCAATGGATAAGATCATGTGATTTTTATCTTTCTTTTTGTTGATATGGTGGATTACATTAATCCTGTTTGCCAGGAATGAATTCCTCTTGGTCTTGATGGATTATTTTCTTGATATGTTGTCGGATTCGATTAGCCAAGATTTTGTTTTGTATCTTTGAATTGATGTTCACCAGGGATATAGGCCTACGTTTTCTTTTTTGGTGTATTCCTCTCCTGCTTTAGAGATTAAAGTGAAGTTAGCTTCATAAAATGTGTTTGGGAGTGTTCCTTATTCTATTTTCTGGAAGAGTTTGAGGAGGGTGGGTGTTAGTTCTTCTTTGAATGTTTAAAAAAAAATCTGAACTGGGCTTTTTGGGGGAAGCCTTTTGATTACTCTTTCAGATTTAATATATTGAAGTCCTCCTTTCCTTATAAAAGCTCCCTTGTCACATTAAAAATTTAGATATATGTATATGATTTTTCTTTTCTTTTTTTTAAAGACTTACTTGTTTCCATGAGAGTGGACAGAAAACTAATTCTGTCATATGAGATAACGGCCAGTGACTGAACTTTGGGCCTCATGCATTAAGGGCATTTTCTCTGTCTGCTAAGCCACCTCCCTGACCACTCTTTGGTTAATCTGTCTTTATTTCTTTTAATAGCCACCACCAGGGTTATTGCTGGGGCTCAGTGCCAGCACTACAAACCCACTACTACTTCCAGCAGCACTTTTTTCTCTTTTCTTTCTGTTTTATTTGATAGTACAGAGCAAAAGTGAGAGACAAAGGAAAATAGGGAGGGAGGGAGAAAGACAGGCACCTGCAGACCTACTTTGGCGCTCATGAAGCATCACCCCTGCAGGTGAGGATTGACTGGCGGCTCAACTCCAGGTCCTTGTGCCTAGTAATATGTGAGCTTAGCCCAGTGCACCACTTCCTGGCCTTCTTTAATCTGTCTTTTATTACAGAGACCCAGCTGAGAATCTAAGTTGGTATGGGAAAGATACATGGTAAATTTACATATGTTATGTAATACTTATGTATTTGACATATTAAATATAAATAGTCTATAAACATTTATCCTTACATATAGACATCCACATACATACATATGTGCATATTCATCAAGAGAACTTAGCATACTGTGTTGTTGGTACATTATTTTAGGATGGTGTGGCAGTATGCTTATATTTAGATCCACTTTCTGATTCCAGTTACCTCTATGCAACCATCCTGAATGTATGCCTGTTTTTTTTTAATTTTTTAAATTTTTTATTTAAGAAAGGATTAAAAAAACCATGGGGTAGGAGGGGTACAATTCCACACAATTCCCACCACCCAATCTCCATAACCCACCCCCTCCCCTGATAGCTTTCCCATTCTCTATACCTCTGGGAGCATGGACCCAGGGTCATTGTGGATTGCAGAAGGTAGAAGGTCTGGCTTCTGTAATTGCTTCCCCGCTGAACATGGGCGTTGACTGGTCGGTCCATACTCCCAGTCTGCCTCTCTCTTTCCCTAGTAGGGTGTGTCTCTGGGGAAGCTGAGCTCCAGGACACATTGGTGGGGTCTTCACTCTAGGGAAGCCTGGCCAGCATCCTGATGACATCTGGAACCTGGTGACTGAAAAGAGAGTTAACATACAAAGCCAAACAAATTATTGAGCAATCATGGACCCAAAGCTTGGAATAGTGGAGAGGAAGTGTTAGGGGGGTACTCACTGCAAACTCTAGTGTACTTCTACTTTCAGGTATATATTTTGCAGTAGTTTACGTGTGAACATATGCTCTCTCTCACAGAAACTGGTGTATATCTAGGTTTTGGGACTTTGTTAGAAAGTGAACCACCTGAAATGGAATTAGAATATACTATAAAAGGAAAGGTCTCACCGGAGTAATGAAGCTGAAGGGTTGTCATTCCACATGTGAAGTCTCTGGACACAGTCTGAAGTGAAGCATGTTGAGGTGGCAATCGTTGTGTTGGTTAGGTTGTGATCGGCAGATGCAATATTATTTGATATGGATTGGGAGAGGCATACGGGAAAGTGGGTCCTATCCAAGGGTTCCAGGACTGGGGGAAGTAGAGGCTCTATAGTGGAGATGTGAGGTTCCCTCTGTCTTAGGGTTCAAAAAGACAATCAATAGTTAATGTGTTTTTAACCATTTCCTGTGTGATAAAAATGTTCTATTAAATCTGTATGTTCATTCAGAAGTAGTAAATAAGTTTACATGCTAGCAAGCAAGCTTTAATATAGTGAAATGTGTAGTTATAAAAATATAGCATAGCCATGGAAGCAGACTAGATAGATTTTTGATTGTTGAAACCGGGCACATTGCAGACACACAATAAAAAAAAAAAAGCAATCAGATCTGCCTTGCTTCTGAACTTTAAAAGAGAATGGTATTCCTATTCATCATTGATCTCACCTGGGATGAGAACAAGTATGCAAATTCTGGCAGTAATTATTGATTTTTCAATATTTATAGAAAATGACACATGTTCTGTCAAATGTGATATTTAGAAAGTGAGGTGAGCTCTATAAATCCACAGGATTTGGCTATCCTGCGACCAAGATAATTTGTAAAATATGTTAAAGCTGATTACTAAGAAATAGAAATGTCAATGAGTTGTTAGAGTGAAACAATGGAGGGGAACTGAATCAAGTGGGAACACCTTAAGCTTGATTCTGCGAGAACGCCTGGTCCTGAAGCATGATGGTGGAGGAGGACCTACGTTGGGGGTTAGAGCATTATGCAGAAAACAGAGGAATTTTACACATGTACTAACTCCTGTATTTATTGTTGACTGTAAACCATTAATTAGAGGGGAGTCAAGTGGTGGCACAGCAGGTTAAGCACACATGGCGCGAAGCTCAAGGACCAGCATAAGAATCCCGGTTCAAGCCCCGGCTCCCCACCTGCAGTGGAGTTGCTTCACAGGCGGTGAAGCAGGTCTTCAGGTGTCTATTTTTCTCTCCCCCTCTCTGTCTTTCTCTCCTCTCTCCATTTCTCTCTGTCCTATCCAACAACAACAACATCAATAACAACTATAACAATAAAACAAGGGCAACAAAAAGGGAATAAATTAAAAAATATAAAAATAATAAATAAAACTAGGGAGTCGGGTGGCAATGCAGCGGGTTAAGCGCAGGTGGCGCAAAGCACAAGGACCGGCTAAGGATCCCAGTTCAAGCCCCTGGCTCCCCACCTGCAGGGGAGTCTCTTCACAGGCGGTGAAGCAAGTCTGCTGGTATCTGTCTTTCTTTCCCCCTCTCTGTCTTCCCTTCCTCTCTGCATTTCTCTCTGTCCTATCTAACAATGATGACAATAATAATAACTGCAACAACAATAAAAACAAGGGCAACAAAAAGGAAAATAAATAAAATTTTTAAAAAATAAAATAAAATAAAAAATAAAACTAGAAATAGAAAAAAAAAGAACTCTCTGGGTTCAAAGCATGGAAATATGGACCAACCTTTCATCTTCCCAAAATATTTGGTTATGGGGTAAAAACAGAAACAAAAACAAGCAAGCAAACAAAAAGCCTTTATTGGGAAAGCAGAATATGTGTGAGAGGGGGAGGAAATGTGTTTACTGATATTCGTTCAATCTGTCCTGCTTTTCTTTAGGATTTGCTGCTTGTATCTGTTGGATTTCACTCTCAATAGTATATGTAGTGTTTATGAAATATGAATGAGGCAGAGGTAGATAGCATGACAGTATGCAGAGACTCTCATGCCTGAGGCTCTGAAGTCCCAAGCTAGTCTCCTGCACCACGATAAGTCAGAGTTGATTCAGAGTTCTAGTAAAAAGAGAAGGGGGAGGGGGGGAGAGAGGGAGAGAGAGAGGGAGAGAAAAAATATGGAAGAGAGGAAACGAAAAAGGAATATGAATGTATTTGCATATGTGGACGGAGAGTAAATGGGATCCTAAAATCATTTCTAAGATTAAATTAAGTTAATTACGTAAATTAGGTTAATTCTGACCAGGTCCCTAGGAAAGGCATTGCCCTGAGATTTTTTTGCTATAAAATCTCCACCAGACCTCGGCATCCCTATAGATCTGAGCTCACATTCTGTGGTCATGAGTAGGAACATTCCATGCTGCCCCAATTTCAGGACCCATCTTCCTCAGGTGGAACATAGAGTATGTTCTCAAGCCTCCCTTTAGAGTATGGAAAATTCTCTACCATTGTTGATCCATGTTGAGGGCAAGGTCCTATGGGGGCCCAGAAAGGGGTCCATTGTGTTGTTCCTGATAGACATGACCAGTAACAATCGAGAAAGAGGGATCTATTTGAGATCTAGGCCCATCATGTATGTTTGGGAATCTCAGGACTCCCCGACTAGGGCCCCAGCTAATGGGGTGGCCTGATAGTGACTAAAGAGTCATCATTAAAGTATGCCAGTCTCTTGCCCTTATTAAGCTTTTGTAGTCCTTACTTTGATAAGTTTAGCTTTAGAGTGACTGAGAGAAGTATAATAGAAAGTAGATGAGGAGGGTATCTAAGTCTAAGTAGAGACTATTTCATTATGAACTTTATGGTGTCTTTTTAGGTCTTTCTACTTGCTTGGTGCATATATTGACTCACTGAAGACTATTGTGCACTTTTGCTTTCAGGCATATATTTTGCCCTAACTTGTGGATGCATACATGTGAACATACGCTATATCTCATGGGACCTGGTCTATATCTAGGTTTCGGGACTTTGTTAGGAAATGGACTACCTGAAATGGAATTAGAGAATCCTGTGAAAGGAAAGGTCTCACCCGAGTAATGAGGCTGAAGGGTTGACATTACACGCCTGACATCTCTGGACACAGTCTGAAGGGAAGCATGCTGAGGTGGTGCTTGTTGTGTTGATTAGGTTGGGATCAGCAGATGCAATATCATTTAGTCTGAATTGAGAGAGGCATGCAGGAAAGTGAGCCCCACCCTAGAGGCTCCAGGACTGGGGGAAATATAGGCTCTATAGAAGAAGTGGGAGGTTCCTGCTGTCTTAGGGTTTAAGAAGGCAATAGATAGTTATTGCTGAAGGGTTGACATTACACGCCTGACATCTCTGGACACAGTCTGAAGGGAAGCATGCTGAGGTGGTGCTTGTTGTGTTGATTAGGTTGGGATCAGCAGATGCAATATCATTTAGTCTGAATTGAGAGAGGCATGCAGGAAAGTGAGCCCCACCCTAGAGGCTCCAGGACTGGGGGAAATATAGGCTCTATAGAAGAAGTGGGAGGTTCCTGCTGTCTTAGGGTTTAAGAAGGCAATAGATAGTTATTGCTGTAATCAAATTATTTGGCAGTTGGGTTAACTTTGAAAATCCCTTTGTTCCGATTTGCTGTATCATACACAACATCACCATAATTTATATCATTTGATAGACTCTTAAGCTGAAAATGGTCCCTGGATCAGATCAAATTGATGGGTTTACAGTCAACAATATTTATATGCCTTTCCCATATTTGAGAGCTACTCTCTTCCCTGATCCAGCTTTCTGGTCCTTTTTCCAGCCATGACATCTCTCCCCAGACAATAACTCAGATCCACCTGCACATCAGATGTCAGGCTCAGGAAAAAAAAAAAGCATAGTCATGTGCTCTTTGGAATATAACTATTTATTTACAAAACAGAGGACCCCCCATCTCTTCGTATGAAATTTTACAGCCTTTAGGTTCATGATTAGTAAAAAAAAAAAAAAAAAAGCCTCTGTTAACTCTTTTTTCAGCCACCAGTTTCCAGATGCTAACATGGTGCCAACCGGACATACCTGGACAGATGACCCCACCAATGTGTCCTGGTGCCCTGCTTCTCCAGAGCCCGCCCAACTAGGGAAAGAGAAAGACAGGCTGGGAATATGGATCAACCTGCCAATGTCCATGTTCCGCAGGGAAGCAATTACAGAAACCAGACTTTCCACCTTCTGCAATCCATAATGACCCCGGGTCCATATTCCCAAAGGGTTAAAGAATAGGAAAGCCATCAGGGGAGGGGATGGGATACAGAGTTCTGGTGGTGGGAACTGTGTGGAGTTGTACTCCTCTTATGCTATTGTTTTTTTGCCAGTGTTTCCTTTTTATAAATAAAACTTTTAAAAAGTCTCCAGCAGAGAGCGTAGAGACAAAGCAATTAGTTATTGGGTTGAATCCACTGAAAAGGAAAAGGAGAAGAATAAGATTGGGATTCTGATAAAATTATGTTCTAGGTTCTTTCCCTTCCCTGTCCTCCCCGTGACATCTCTGGGAAATGACGAGTGAAACTTGTCGTAATTATACTGGAAGTTTGGGTCAACTTTGATATGGATCACATTAGAATTAATATTACAAGTGAGGACATGTTTCTCTCTTTTATAACATTTTCCATTTATGGCAAGGAATCGCATGAGTATTATGGAATAGATATGGCCTCGACCTCATTGCTAGATAGCCTGTAGCAACTAGTTGATGGCCTTTTCCCAGGCAACCAATATCCTGTGGGGATGTACTGGAAACAAGGGAGCATCACTGAATTGTGTCTTCTTGTAAAGCAAAAGAAACTAACTTTGAAATAGGGATTCTTGAATAAGCAGAGAAAAGAATACTGAGTAGGTAAAGGCTAAATTTCTTTCTAGATGTTAGGTAGGAAGCAGGAGTTGAAAATATGTTTGTAACTCATCATTTCTATCTCATTTTTAACTAAATTTGTGTATGGTCAATCATGATCAAGAAAGATTTCTTGGAATAACATATAGGAACACATTGTTAGCAGGATGTTAGACTAGTGTTCTGAAGTAAACTTTGTGAGACAGAGTAGTAAGTGTAATGAATTACTGTGACCTATACAACTACACACAGTTACATATGACTGGGAAGCAGGGTTAAGTAAGAAAGCAACATCCAACTGGTGTTGGGTAGAAAAACATTAGAAAAAAAAAGTCATCAGATGAAAGACCTTGAACACCAAGCTAAAAGTTTGCTTATATATTAAGCAAAATGCAGTGATGAATCATAAAATGATTATATATGTTGGTAATATCATTGTACTTTTTGTTTTAGAAAGCTAATTTTGTTATGAGTTAAGCATATTGAGGTGACCATGTGGGTGAGAATTACTGTATTAGGTTTCTACTAGCAAATCATTATGCATATCCTCTATAACACTTGTTCTGTGTTTAGGAATATGGGAAGTTATTTGTTTGCCTTTCGAGGTACAGTTCTATGCACCAATCTCAGAGCAAATATTGGGGTGTTGTAAATGTCATGGTTCATTTTTGCATAGAAAAATATAAATATATTATGACTTTTCAGCAACACAGTATTTGAAATAGTTTAGATGTGAAATCAAAGATCTTTTAAGTTCTTGATTTATTCTGCTTCAGATGATGTCCTTTCTTTTTAAGTTACTCATATGTCTACTTTGGTTCTTCACAGAGCAAACTTGGATTTTTGCCAATTCTGTGTGTGCTCACTGCATCTGGATAAATCCTAAACATAAATGGGTAGTAAACATTGCTATCTTCTGTTCAATGATCTGATATAACTTTCCCCTTTATGTTGCATGAGACAGTACTTGAAAATTTTATTTTTATGTCAGCATGTCCATTTCTTTCCGATTAACTTGCAAAAAGTTATTATTTCTTTTTTAAGAAAGTCACAATAGACATTAAGTTATGATAAAAATCTCTGAAAAATCCTGCAGCAAAGCATCTGGCTTTGTATTTTAACTTAAACTTCTCAGTTCAAACAATATCATGTAAGTGTAATATCTATTAAATTTGGTACTACTGTTGTTTTCTGTCACATGACTATACTTATGATTTAAGTATTAAATAGCATAAATATGGGATAACCAAGGGCCGGTCAGGTCTGTGTGTCCTGATTATTTCAACAATTCTTCCAGGCTCTGTGTAGCATTGAGTTCTTAGCACTTAATAAAGAAACACTATTCTAAATAATTGAAATGAGCTCTGTCTTTACAGAAATGCATATGATAATATTAAGCATTCATAACAGAAATCTGAAAATGAATGACAAAAATGGATGTCAGTTGTTTGATAAAGATGGGAAGAGGTACAAACAATGAGTGTCGGGGTCTCTCTGGTGGGGTGATCTCCAGGGGAAAGGTAATGGACTGGTTCTTTCTCACTCATGACAGGGGTGACTCGAAGTAAAAGACACCAGGGAGCTCCTCAGCATGTTAACTCAGAACTCAGAACTCAGAACTTGTTTATTAGAAAGGTGGACATGAGTTAAATAGAAAAACAAACGAAGGGAATAATTAATGAAATATGTCAGAAATTACAGGTTTCTTAACGGTCGGCATGCCCCTAAGGTAGGGGGCTGGTATGACAGGAATTGATGAGATACAAGACAGTTATTCTTCATGATGCAAGCAACTTAATTATCCAAAGGTATTTGAGAGAAGCATAGGGGTTAAACCCATAGGGTGAGACAGAGAGAAGATGGATATCAAAAAGCCATGTAGTTTGGAATTTCTCATGTCTGGGGTCTGAGGTGTGTGATGAAGTGTGTGATAAGGTGTGTTCTTCTGTGATCAGAAGGTGACTTTGAATAAGTGAATCTGCGGCCATGTGGCCTGCAGTTAATGGAGGGAAGTATTGGGGTTTCTGTGGGCCTGAGAGTCAAGAAGGAAAGAACCAAGTCTGAGTCTCCCCCCTTTTGCTCACCTCTGTTGAGAGAGACTTACCAAGAGGTTATCTTCTCAGACCTCCATCCAAGGATGGGGGTAGTTCTCCCTAAGCTCTATCAGGCTTACACATAGACCCAACAAATGAGGTTTGGGTTTTTTGCTCTGTGGCCTGAACATTCTGAATCAGGTGTGTAACTTGGATAGGATGCTTGTTCTATAGCCAGTGTTTTGAAATACTGCCACTGAAAGGGTTAAAAATGCAACCTATAGACTTTTATTGATTTCAGAGGCAGAGTGATCCATCCACTGCTAGCACAGACATAGAATCCAGGCTATGAAGGGAACCTCTACATGTTGTGTGATGACATAGGATCCAGGCTATGTAGGGAACCTCTACATGTTGTGTGATGACATAGGATCCAGGCTATGAAGGGAACCTCTACATGTTGTGTGATGCTGGACAGGTTGATTAAATTTATTGTATCTCAGTTTCCTTCTCCATAAAATGAGGCTAATTATTTTATCTACATCTGCATTGCTATGAAGACTGAATGAATTTGTCCTCATGAAGTTCTAGAAATACTGCTAGGTATATAATATATACTCTGCACATACTTGATGTTTCTTATTCTTACACTGTGACAGACGGGTGGGATGCAGAAATGTCAGTAAGACACCAGCCTTGCCTCAGGCTTACACCAGTATGATGTTGTTTTTTAACCCTGGCCATGTTACTAGTAGCAGCTTATACTAGTGATACATTTTCTGGACCTCACTTAGTCCTGTGAAAAGTGACATAATCACTTATCATCATCATTATTGTCTAACTAGTGAAGAAGAAAGGAGATCAGATTCTTGTGGAGGGGATGCCACCTAATTTGACCTGTCTTCCTGCTCTGGGGAATTCTTTTAGCAGGAAGATTACTCTGAATTTCTGTCTCTCTCTTGGTAGCAGAGGGTATACCAAATGGCTTCCCTTCCCAACACTCTCTCAGAGACCAGAGAGCACAAGATACTTTCCTGGCCCACCACACTATTTCCATTGTCCTCTACATCTTTTCAGACAGTCAAGGGTGATATCTGTCCAGGAATCTACTTGTAGATACCTAGTGACTTCCTCTCTGTTTTCCAGAATTTTATAGTGCTTCCCTTTTGTCACGAGAAGGGCAGAGGAGTTCGTCAGCACTGATAGACATTCAGACCGACAGTTTTGCATAAGGTATTGGAGAATCCTCTCCTGGCCTTTGGGAGTCTCTGAGTTGAAGGTAATGAACTTTTGGACTCTGTAACTTGGAGTTGTAGAAACTTTCCAAGTACCCTAGGATTGAGCTGTTACAAAGGTATATCTGGAAAGGCAGCCCCAGCCTGTGGCTTAGAAAGAAACAGGAGCTTGGAAAAAGTAAGCCTTCCAGGTATGGAACTAGAATAAATAGATTCCTCATTGTATGGTTCCAACCTTTCCCTTATTTCACTGCATGAGAGAAATTTGACCTTTCAGTTCTTACAGATTGGGTTCTGTGTCTGTAGATGATGCTTTTGGAACAAAAAAACTCATTTATCAGGCTACTGGGCAGACCAGAAGTGTCACCTGAGGGGGCAAAGAGAACCAGAGTGGCTAGATTTCTCTCCTGGGACTCTTGACTCTCCTCTCTCTTGTCCTGCAACTGGAGGATTGGGACTTTTATATCCTTCACAGAGAAAGGAGTGTGTAAAGGAAAATTGTATATTCAGGAATGCAGGAAGGAAGGGGAGTGAAAGCATCTTTTTGTAGCTGATATTTCTTTGTGTTCTCTGTGGATTTTGTTTTTGTCACTGGTTCCTTTTAGAGGGATGAAGCTTTCATCCTTCCAGGAAATCTTAGCTTCAGGGAAGTGATTATATGATTACATTTAGCTCTGAGAAATCCCTAATGGTTACTTCAGCTATTGTACTCCTGTACAGCTTAGTCAACCCTATCTTGTGGAGAACTAAGAGCTTGATAAATCCATAATGGGAGTACTGATGAGTCATGATAGAAATTTGGAAATATAGGAGTCCATCGGTAGTGCAGCAGGTTAATTGCATGTGGCGCAAAGCAGAAGGACCAGCGTAAGGATACCTGTTCAAGCTCCTGGCTCCCCACCTACAGGGGGGTGTCTTCACAGGTGGTGAAGCAGGTCTGAGGGTGTCTATCAGTCCTCCCCTCTACTCTCTATTTCTCTCTGTCCTGTCTAACAATGACAACATCAACAACAACAACAACAATAAAAAAAGGCAAGGGCAACAAAGGGGAAAATAAGTAAATAAATATAAAAAAAAGTTAAAAAAAAGAAATTTGGAAATAAGGCACAGTTATATACAAATAATGTCAAAGGACATAAATTATGGTGATGCTGTGTATGATACAGCAAATCCTAACAAAGGGATTTTCCAAAGTTAACCCAATTGCCAAATAATATGATTATAGCAATAACTATCTATTGCCTTCTTAAGACCTGAGACAGCAGGAACCTCCCAATTCCTCTATAGAGCCTATTATTTCCCCATTCCTGGAACCTCTAGAATGGGGCTTACTTTCCTGCATGTCTCTCTCAATTCAGATCAAATGATATTGCATCTGCTGATCCCAACCTAATCAATGCAAAGAGTACCACTTTGGTATGCTTCCCTTCAGACTGTGTCCAGAGACGTCAGGCATGGAATGTCAACCCTTCAGCTTCATTACTAGGGTGAGACTTTTCCTTTCATAGGATTCTCTAATTCCATTCCAGGTGATTCACTTCCTAGCAAAGTCCCAAAACCTAGATATAGACAAGGTCCCATGAGATAGGGCAGATGTTCACATGTATCCATAAATTAGGGCAAAATATATACCTGAAAGCAAAAGTACAAAATAGTCGGCAGTGAGTCAGTATAAAGTTCATAGTGAAATAGTGTCTACTTAGACTTAGATGCCCTCCTTACCTACTTCCCTATCATATTTCCCTCACTCACTCACAAGCTAACCTTATCAAAGCAAGGACTGCAAAAGCTGAATAAGGGCAAGAGACTGGCATACTTTAATGATGACTCTTTAGTCACTATCAGGCCACCCCATCAGCTGGGGCCCTAGTCGGGGAGTCCTGAGATTCCTAAATAGACATGATGGGCCTAGATCTCAAATAAATCCCTCTCTCCATTGTTTACAGTCATCTCTATCAGGAACAATGACACAGACCCCTTTGTGGGACCCCATAGGACCTTGCCCTCAACTTGTATCAACAATGGTAGAGAATGTTCCATCCTCCACAGGGAGGCTGGACAAATGCTCTATGCTACACTGAGGAAGATGGGTCCTGAAATTGGGGCAGCTTGGAATGTTCCTATACATGACCACAGAATGTGAGTTCAAATCTACAGTGATGCAGAGGTCACATAGGCTCCTAAGCTGAATATGGGCCCCAGACCCCATCAAATTGATGGGGTTTTCAGTCAACAATACTTCAACAACATTTATATACCTTTCCCATATTTGGGAGCTACTCTCTTCCCTGATCCAGCTTGCTGGTCCTTTTTCCAGCCATGACATCATCTCCCCAGACAATAACTTGTATCTATCAATATATCATATTTTAGGTTCAGGGAAAACAAACAAACAAACAAAACTAGTATAGCCACAGGCCCTTTGGAATATAACTAAATATGCCTACTAGCTATCTACAAAACTGAGACACCCCCCCAACTCTTCATATGAACTATTCCAACCTTTAGGTTCATGATTGGTCAACAGCTTGTTTGGCTTTATATGGTAACTCTCTTTTCAGCCACCAAGTTCCAGATGCTACCATGATACCAACCAGACTTCCCTGGACAGACAGCCCTACCAATATGTCCTGGAGCTTTGATTCCCCAGAACCCCACCACACTAGGGAAAGAGAGAGGCAGGCTGGGAATATGGATTGACCTCTCAATGCCCATGTTAATGGGGAAGCAATTACAGAAGCTAGACCTTCTACCTTCTGCTTCCCACAGTGACCTTGGGTCCATGCTCCCAGAGGGTTAAAGAATAGGAAAGCTATCAAGGGAGGGGATGGGATATGGAGTTCTTTTGGTGGGAATTGTGTGGTAATGTTCCCCTCTTATCCTATGGTTTTGTCAGTGTTTCCTTTTTATAAATAAAGGAGAAGAAAAGTAAAGAAAAGAAAATTTACCATAACAATTTATTTTAAAAGAAGGAAGTTTGGGGGAGTCGGGCTGTAGCGCAGCGGGTTAAGCGCAGGTGGTGCAAAGCACAAGGACCAGCATAAGGATCCCGGTTCGAACCCCGGCTCCCCACCTGCAGGGGAGTCGCTTCACAGGCGGTGAAGCAGGTCTGCAGGTGTCTATCTTTCTCTCCCCCTCTCTGTCTTCCCCTCCTCTCTCCGTTTCTCTCTGTCCTATCCAACAACAACGACAACAACAATAATAACTACAACAATAAAACAACAAGGGCAACAAAAGGGAATAAATAAATAAAAATAAAATAAGTTTGGAACTATTTAATTGAATGTGCTTTATGATCTAGTGAATCATCTTGTGATTATAGTTTTTTGTCTTGGCATGGTTTATAAAGATTTCAAAGTAATCTGGCAATCTAGATGTCTATTGCTGCCTGTTCTGTTTTGCTGTTGACCCAAGAACCCTGGAAGAAAGAAACGCTATGAGTTGCACAGTCAAAAACAAATGACATCTGCCAGTCCTAGACTTGCACTGATGTCACTAGTTTAGTTGGACAGGCTGTTACGTTTGGATTCGTGCCTTCTTTAACTTTATATTTTAAGTCACCATTACTTTTCCAAGTACATAACACTTGTAATTTTGTTGTTACTGTTAGAAGCTACCTCTTATTTCATCACCAGTCTGACATTTGTGATCTATTTACTTCATGTTTTACATTTAGTTTGGAATACTTGTGATTTTATTTGAGGGGGATGTTTTAGTCTATTGTTACTTCCATGTTATAAGAAGGAACTTTTACAAGAAAAAAAAAAGGGGCTTCACTGGAGAAATATTCCATACAATGTAGTAATCTCCAAAGAGCAGTATGCAGCCTTTAGAAGTAGCAAAATAGATGCACATATGATTCAGTCTTAGAAATGTAAAACTAGATTATGAAGCTGGGGTTTTGAGCATAACACTTTTAAAAATTGTATGCAGAGAAAACAGTAACATGTTTTTACAAGCAATGACACAAATAAAATGTATTAGCAAATTTGAGACACGTGAATAAATACAATGTAGATAAAAACAAACGATGATAGTGTAACAAGAAGTGAAGTATGTTATCAACCCACTTCCCTAAAAATCAGACAAGTTTGACAGAAATTGATCAATACTGGAAGTCACTTGAAGTTAAATGAGTAAGAAATAAAATATCATTCTTGACTTTCACTAACTTATCTCCAAACTTCATAGCTTGAAGCACTAAGTCCTTCATGTCACAGCTGTTTCTTCTTCCTGAAAAATCTCAAAAGTTTGTCTCATGGTATTTTTCAATGTGTTTCTTAATTATTTTGGATACATTCTGATCCATTGTAGTAACAAATTTCCAATCATGTTCATCTCTCCCTTTGATTTATGTTGTTCAAGAACAGTGTTCATAATCCCTATACTATAGTCAAGATCAGAAGTGTTTAGGTTGGCCCATCCATAGGTTAAATTCCATCTCACAATGGCTCCTTATGATAACACTCACATTTCTATATTTCCTATCTTGACCTTACTCTTTCCAGTTTCATGTTGGCATTTATTCCTTTGTCTAATTAATAGATTATGTATTTTGTGTAAACCCTTGAGTTAGGTGTTATGAAAAAATGTACATTAGAGTCTGTATTAATTTCTCACTGTTGCTGAAAGAATATCCCATAAACTCAGTGAGTCAAACAAGTTCATTTCTATGGAGAAGTCCAAAATAGGTTGCAATAGGCTGAAATCAGGGTACAAGCAAGTTTATGTTTGTTTGTTTGTTTCTTTCTTTCTTTTGTTTTTTTTCTTCAAGTTTATGTTTCTGCTGGATATTTTTGGGGGAGAATCTGCCTCTTGTCATTTCCAGTTTCTGGAGACCACATGCATTGTTTGGCTCATGGACACTTTATCTGTCTTTAAAACCAGCAGCTTCATATCTTTCCTGTGTCCTCACCTGTTTGCATAACTACATTATCTCTTTCTGTGAATCTTATCCTCTTGCTATTCTCTTAGACTCTGGTCATACATAAGGCCCTCCAAATATCCCACAATCATCTCTCAATCTCAAAATCCTTAAGCTAGTCATGCCCACATTTTACTCTTACTGCCTGTTATAGTCATAGTTTCTGGTGTCAGGATGTGCACATCCATTTGAAGTTTTCATTCTGCCACTAAGATCTTTTTAAAAATCTCTACAATTTGATGAGGGACACTAACCAACAAGTTGATAACTAATTAAAGTGGTGATTAGTACATGTGATGATATAAGGACAAAAGAAAAGAAAATGAGTCTAAGCTAGGGTTTGGACTGATCCTCAGTGCTAAAGCATTTCTTCCACGAAGAAAAGATGGGGTGAGAACCATGTGCAAAGACCTGAAAGTAACAGTGAGAATTAGCAGAGTTAAAGATGGCCTAATTATGGATATCTCTGTACATCCATTTGTTCCACATCATTGCTCTTGCTATCTTCATACTTTTGCTTCTAATACTTCTCTTATACCTCAATCTATCCATCAATGTTTCTTTAGAAAATCTGCCTCCAAACACCACAGGTATCATGATCACTCCAATAAATTTCTTCTTTTTATTGTCAACAGGATTATTACTGGGGCTTAGGTCTTGCATGACTCCACCACTCCTTTTTATCTATTGATCAAGAGTAAGAGACAGAAATAGAGAAACAGGCGAGAGCTAGAGATAGAGAGAGATACCTGTTGCATTGCTCACTGTTTGTGAAGCTTCCCCCACATCTGCTTCTACCCTATGTAAGTGGGAACCAGGAGTCTGAACCTTGGTTCTTGTCCATGGTTACATGTACAACGTACTGCCCTAGCCCTGAACCCCTTTTCTTTAACGATCTGTATCTTTCTTAGAGATTAAAGGCTTTAAGAAACACTTATTAAAAGTGTTTTCTGCAAAGCTCTTCTTTTTCCTCTGAGCTTGAAAAGCATAAATAGTAACAGACTGTGAATTATTCCCTCCCCTAATACTCCCTTATCCTTCCAAATGTTCCATTCCAATAGCTGAAGCAAATCTTTCCAATATTTTTTCTTTGTTGTTATCAAGAATTCAGTATTCTGGGTCAACATTTTCAGAAAGAGAGAGAGAGTCAAAGAGACAGAGAGAGACTCTGAGGCTATAGCACTGAAGCTATAACCTGAGCCCCACGCATGGCAAAGCTGGCATCTTTCCAGGATAACTTTTCTGCTTGCCTGAGGAGAATTTTGATTTTTAAAGATTGATGAAAAATAAGTGTTGAGGGTATCTGCCTTTTAATTTTCAAAGGCCACTATAGTAAGTGTATAGACAAACCAAAGAAATGCTTTTGTTGACACTAAGTAATTTTACGAAAGTTGGACTCTATGTCAACCTTCAGAAATGTCAACCTGAGGGAACAGTGAACTCATATTCATTATTTTTTATTTATTTTTTTATTAACTTTATTTGTTGAATAGAGACAGTCAGAAAATGAGAGGGAAAGGAGAGTTAGAGAGGGTGAGAAAAAGACACCTGCAGCACTGCTTCACCACTTCATCACTTTCATCACTGAGTCCTTGTGCATTGTAACATGTGCACTAAACCAGGTGCACCACCACCCAGCCCCATTAATTTTTTTTTTTTTTACAGATATAAATTACTAGAGGTGAAGAACTGAATGGGTAAAGGAGCTAATATTACTATATATATTATGATATATAATTTGTGATCATCACTTCTCTTATTGTATGGCCTTGCTCTTGATGTATAATTTAAATATCAAGTAAGACTCATTGGAAATGGTCTGTGTGAAGAGAATTCAGATTCTCAATTACAAAACCATGACCTAATTTCTGCTTCTGTGCATTCATACTATCATTCTCTGGAGAACAAAATGTATGTATGACTAGTTCAGTCCTTCAAAAGCATCTTTCATGAAACAGAATATGGTAGTATAGATAAAAATGAAACTTCAAACTGATTAAAATTGAAGTAAATGCTATATTTAGGGAAGTTTCTTATATCAAATAATTTTGAGGCTAATTTTCACTACTTTCTATTCAAGTTTTGTTTTGTTTTGTTTTGGGTGAGTGTTATCAACAGGGTCCTAGAAGTAATTCTTGAGTATCTGGATTTTATGGAGTTTAAAACTAGCGTCTACACTGGAATCTTAAATAACCATCCTTGACAAGAGTCTGCTATATTTTTACCTTTGGATGTGACTTCTAGGTAGCTTTTTAAAAAAATTTCCTGACCTGGGAAAACAGTTGAAGACCCACAATATCATAGCTCAACTAGCCAATTAAATACACATAACTGAGGTGACTCTTATCCATTCCTATTTCACTCTGACTGCCTTACTTGTCCTTTGATGTTCCTTCGGAAGGTTTACATCCACGTGCCACAATTACTATGATCACTCTGGGATTTAAGAATTTTTCCACTAGTTCTATAAGTTCCAGCCCAGTGTTCTGAATTGTAGTTATTTTCCTGCATCAGGACCAATTCCATCCTAACTTTCTTTCCCTTTTCCTGTGGGCTTTCCAGATTAAGGTTTCTACACCCTTTACCACTTAAGCAATCCAAATTAACCCCATGACATCATGAGTTAAGTCTGAGGAAGTGGAAAAAAAATGAAGTGTCTCTGATTTACAGATTATGGATTTTCAGTCTTTTTAGATACAATGGTGTACTTAACTCTTGTTGGATATTCAAAGGGCCATTATAGTTAAAGTATCTAAAATTTATGTATGTTTTTCCATTAAACTTTATCTTATACCATTGTTCCATATTTGATGAATAACATTGTCATTTACATAGCTGTACAACTTAAATATCTGGGATGGATATTTATATTGTGTCTCACTCCCTTACTCCACACATCCAGTATAGCACTGCCTGATTTTACCTCCGGACTGTATCTTGAATTCATCATCTTCATCTCATTTGTCATCTTTCTAGCTACTCATCATTGTAAAAAAATGTAAAATGAATGATTATTTCCTCTTTCTAGCTTTTCTTTTTTAAAATTTTTATTTATAAAAAGGAAACACTGACAAAAAACATAGGATAAGAGGGGTACAACTCTACACAATTCCCACCACCAGAACTCCATTCCCATCCCTTCCCCTGATAGCTTTCCTATTCTTTGTCACTCTGGGAGTATGGACCAACAGACATTATGGGGTACAGAAGGTGGAAGGTCTGGCTTCTGTAATTGCTTCCCCGCTGAAGATGGGTGTTGACAAGTCCATCCATACTCCCAGCCTGTCTGTCTCTTTCCCTAGGGGCAGGGTTCTGGGGAAGTGAAGTGGGGCTCCTGGACACATTGGTAGGTTTTATCTGCCCAGGGATGTCTGGCTGACATCATGTTAACATCTGGATCCTAGTGGCTGAAAAAAGAGTTAACATATAGAGCCAAACTAATTGTTGACTAATCATGAACCTAAAGGCTGGAATAGTTCATATGAAGAGCTGGAGGATCTCCATTTTGTGGTTAATTAGCAGTCCTATTTTAGTTATTTTCCAAAGATCCCATGACTATACCAGTTTTTTTTTTTTTTCCTGAGCCTGACATCTGTTATGGAGGTGGATCCAAGTTATTGTCTTTCTAGCTTTTCAACAGTTTCCTAAAATTATCATTTTTACTCTATCCCTTTTATAAACTATTTATTAACCTTTAGAGTGGTCTTTAAACTATGTAAATCTAATCCTCTTGAATAGCATCCACTGATTTTCTGCTGCTTTTAGCATTGAAAGAATAAACATTAACATGGTTTACACTTACCTTGGTGGTCTGGTCACCTATCTTTTCCATTGTGCATATGACCACCACTACTTTGCTTTATTCACAAGCCTTTTGGATCTTTCAGTGTACTATTCTCATGCTCTGGAGTCTTTACCAAAGTATATTGCTCTTTGTGCTTTCTATAAGCAATACCCTTTCCTCCTCTCTTAACTAGTTTGATTTATTTTTCAGTTTCATTGTTCATTCAGGGACATCTCTACTCCCAGTGGAATAAATTTCCCCTTGTGGACTGGCAGAGAACAGGAAATTTCTTCTTAGTTCTTGTCTGAGTTGAAATTGTACATGTCTTGGCCTAAACATTTAATTCATGTCAAATTGTTCTACTAAATGATGACTTTCACTAGGAGTAGGGCCATGTCTCTTTATTATTTTCACCAGAATTTGGACAAAAGAATAGGAGCTTAATACAAACCTGTTGAGTGAATGAATTAAGGTCTCTTACAACAACTCTCTTTCTATTTGAAAAAAAAAAATCAAAGACTGAAGTAGTGAAGTTCTTGGACAAAAACAGAAAGAAGAAAGCAAAGTTTTTAGCATAGGAATTTGCACATATGCAAATGTGGGAGGAGTTAGAAATTATGGCTGTGCCAGAGAACCTGAGAAACAGTCACTAACAACAATTACAAATCCAAAGCATTGACATATGTATAATCTTGGCACTTTCAAGGAGGTTTGTGAAAACACATGATCTGGCTTCTACAAAGTGGTAGTCCATGGCACATATTGCAGGAACATCTGGAAAACTGCCTAACCAGGGAAAGTTGCCTTGTCTGAGCCTTATGATCTCTGTTTCATTTGTACTTACTAAAATCTTCTATGAGTTTCTGTCATTGGCAGACTTTAACTTAAAACCATATGGGAAAGGATCCTGGGAAGCACCATGGGGTATAATGGTGGCACTGACATTCAGCAAGAACCACATGACACAAGGAGACTATTACTTATTCTATCCTCAGGCTTCCTCCTAGCATAACATTTTAAACAAGACCTAAAGAAAAATTTGGTCCTTAGGTCTACTTTAGAATTTGACTTTTGGGGGGATTGGGGAAGTAGGGTGAGCTGGGTGAGAGATAGGTATCATGACTGTAAATACATTTAAACATAAATTTTAATGAGTAACTGATTATTCTCCAGACATAATCCAGGTTTTCATATCTTTGGAGGTGGTTTACAAATATATGATCTAAGTCATTTCACAGTAGAAAAGCCTGACTGGTCTTTGTAAATAAATGCAGTCTTATCTCTCTTTATTCTTGATCTTTACCATCTATAAAATTGAAAGCAATTTCCCTCCCCATGTGCTGTCACCACCACAATAATAAACACATTTGTTTATAGAATGTGCTCATAAATGCAAATAAAGACAACAATGAGATACCACTTCACTCCTGTGAGAATGTCATACATCAGAAAAGGTAACAGCAGCAAATGCTGGAGTGGTTGTGGGGACTAAGGAACCCTCTTACATTGCTGGTGGGAATGTAAATTGGTCCAACACTGTGGAGAGCAGTCTGGAGAACTCTCAGGAGGCTAGAAATGGACCTACCCTATGATCCTGCAATTCCTCTCCTGGAGATATATCCTAAGGAACCAAAAACACCCATCCAAAAAGATCTGTGTATACTTATGTTCGAAGCAGCACAGTTTGTAATAGCCAAAACCTGGAAGCAGCCCAGGTGTCCAACAACAGATGAGTAGTTGAGTAATATATATATATATATAATGGAATACTACTCAGCTATTAAAAATGGTGATTTCACCTTTTTCACCCCATCTTGGATGGACATTGAAGGAATCATGTTAAGTGAGATAAGTCAGAAACAGAAGGATGACTATAGGATGATTTCACTCATAGGCAGAAGTTTAAAAACAATATCAGAAGAGAAAACACTAAACAGAACTTGGACTGGAATTGGTGTATTGCACCAAAGTAAAATACTCTGGGGTGTTGGGGAGGGTTCAGGTCCTGGAACATGATGGCAGAGGAGCTAGTGGGGGTTGTATTACTATGTGGAAAACTGAGAAATGTTATATATGTACAAATTATTTACTGTCAACTGTAAAACATTAATTCCCAATAAAGAAATAAAAAAAATACTCTGGGGTGGGAAGGAATGTTAAGGTCCTGGATCACGATGGCAGAAAAGAACCTACAGGGGATTGAATTGTTATGTGGAAAACTGAGAAATGTTACACATGTACAAACTACTGTATTTTGCTTTTGACCATAAACTATTAATCCCCCAATAAAGAAAAAAGGAACATTTATAAACACATATTGACAGATATAATAAAAAAGATATTTGTCCTCAGTGATTACAGACATGCCAATAATACTATGATTGGTCTATCAGCCTAAAATCATTTGTCTAAAGAAGTGGAAAGCAAAGTATGACTTGTTTTTGGTTCAGTTGGTTCCCAAGTGATGACTAGTCATTTCAAAATGTTTTACATTGTAGTCTTAAGAGCCTGTTTCAAAATGATGTTTTGGGAATAAATATTAGGCTTACAGAGCCTAGATAGGTAGATGAGAGGATGTCCTGTCTTTGATTTTTTTTTTTAGCATATCTTATATCTGTTATGAATTTTCAGGGTTCTTTGCACTGTAATTTGGAGAATATGTCTGAGTGTCAAAATTCTGTTTTCTGGTTCTTTCTGGGCCAGAGATTTTTTACTTTCTATACTTCCACATTAGCATCTATTTATAAATTCAACTCAAAGACTATTGACAAAAGCATTGATAATTAAAACTT
Organism: Erinaceus europaeus; assembly: GCF_950295315.1. NCBI lineage: Eukaryota > Metazoa > Chordata > Mammalia > Eulipotyphla > Erinaceidae > Erinaceus > Erinaceus europaeus. The sequence continues at coordinate 19,149,290 of NC_080178.1, forward strand.
GAAAACACAATTAGATTACAGTAATTCTACTGTTTTAAAATGTTTTCCATTCTAAACAGTTCAAAGAATTTTTTTCCTTGAACTATTTGTGAAGTTATTTTATACATCAATTTGGGTATCTTGATGCCTCAGCACCTTTGAATACTGAAGTGTCAAGTCCATACGAAGAAGTACATTCTCTTATGTCACCTTGTGTGACTATCAAAATAAAGTATGAAAATGGATAATGACTATCACCTAATTCATATAAATCATTTAATTTTCCCCCAAGATTTTATAATCTTGATTTTTTTTTTAACAAGAACACTGATTAACTCTGGCTTATGGTGGTATAGATATTGAACCTGGGACATGGAAGCCTCAGGCATGAGTCTCTTTGCATAACCATTATGTTATCTATCTCTGTCAAGCCTTGATTGTTTTTTAAGTTTTATTTATTTATTTCCTTTTGTTGCCCAGCTAAAGCAGTACTGAGAGGGAAACTCACAGACATAAAAGCACACATCAGAGTACAAGAAAAAGCTCAAATAAATGACTGCATGCCTTTTTATTTTTTCTTTTTTGCCTCCAGGTTTATCCCTGGCACGTGATGCCTGCACTATGAATCCACTGCTCCTGGTGACCATTTTTTCTGTTTTGTTGTTGTTGTTGGTTAGGACAGAGAGAAATTAGAAGGGGAGGGGAGGAGAACGATAGACACCTGTAGATCTGCTTCACAACTTACAAAGTGACCCCCTGCAGGTAGGGACCCAGAGGCTTGAATCAGAATCCCTGTGCATGTGGCTCCCCACTTTCTTCGTACTATGTGCGCTTAAACTGGTGTGTCACCCGCCTCCCCATTCTTTTAATGTTGACACATTATTAGACTGGAGTTAATGGAATTTTGGCGTGACTATCAATCTGATCTCATCATAATAATTTATCAAGTTACATACAATTTCAGTTTGCCCAATTATTCATCATACTAACTTTGATCACTTGATTGAAGTAACATCTACTAGTTTTCATCACTGAAGTAATTTGTGTTCTTATGTATTTTAGAAGATGTTATGAAACTGTGCAAGTATCCTATCTACATCCAAATTTCATTTATAAGTCATAACATCCATTGGTGAGTTTTGACTAAATTTTGTTGATGTTCTTGTCAGATTATGTTTTTATTATTATTTATTCATTTATTATTGGATAGAGAGGGAAGGGGGGAGAGAGAGAGAGAGAGACACTTGTAGCCCTGCTTCACCACTCATGAAGCTTTCCCTTTGCAGGTAGGGACCAGGGGCTTGAACCTGGGTCCTTGTGCACTATAATGTGTGTGCTCAACCATGTGCATTACTACCTGGCCCCTAGATTATGTTTTGTAATTATTATTTTATCAGAATTTATTGATTGGTATTTCATTAAATAAAAATTTCTCATTTTGGACATCGTTGCATAATAGTTATGCAAAGAGACTCTCGTGTCTATGACTTCAAAGTCCCAGGTTTAGTCCCTTGCACTACTATAAACCAGAGGTGAGCAATGTTCTGGTAAAAAAATATATATATATATATATATATATATATATGTATATATATAGTTCTTCTCTGTTTAGTTTATTTATGTGTTCTGACCAATATTTTTTCACATAAATTTTCATTTGCTACTGTTAATTATTTTGATACTTAAAATGTCGCAGGTCTGACCAGTGAGAGCTCTCTGTTGTTGCTGTTTGAATCCTTTTGGCACATAGCTGTACTTAGTCATAAATACGACGTAAGATGTCCAAGCCCATCATTTTCTTCCATGTTGCTGACCTAGGATCAGTAATTTCTCCACGGAACTCTGTTTCTGTTTAGTAAGATGAGGTATTTAGAAATCATGGTCTTAAAAATATCTATTTTCAGTGTTGTTGGATAATTCTATCCACAGACTTTTTAATAAACATAACTAGAAATATAAACACATGCATTTATATATAGGTACATGTGTTTTTACCCCATCTATTTATATCTATGTTCCTATGACTTTCTATTTTGAAAGTATGAATATAAGCACCAGGTGGTGGCACTCCTGGTTGGCTGCACATGTTGCAATGCACAAGGACCCAGGTTTGAGTCCCTGGTTCTCCTCTGCAAAGGGAAAGCTTTGTGAGTAGGAAAGCAGTGCTACAGGTGTCTCTGTCTCTCTCCCTTCTCTATCCCCCCTTCCCTCTCCATTTCTGGCTGTCTCTATCCAATATATTAATAAAGATAATTTAAAAATTATTTAAAAGGTCTTTGAAAGAAGAATCTATGAATATATATCAGTACTTATAATTCCAATCCGACAATACAAGGTTCATTTTAGTTTTTATTTTCCTAGACTTGGCACTTAACCTGTCTTTCTTTTTCCCTTCCTTCCTTCCTTCCTTCCTTCCTTCCTTCCTTCCTTCCTTCCTTTTTCTTTTTTTCTTTTGCCTCCAGGTTATTGATGGGACTCAGTGCCAGCAATATGATTCCACTGCTCCTGGTGTCCATTTTCATTTTTATTGGATAGGACAGATAAAAATTGAGATGGGAGGGGGGGAGAGAGAGAGAGAGAGAGAGAGAGGGAGGGAGAGAGAGAGAGAGAGAGAGAGAGAGAGAGAGAGACACGTCTGTAGACTTGTTTCACTGCTTGTGAAGTGACACCCCTGCAGGTGAGGAGCCTGCGGCTCAAACCCAGATCCTTGAGTTTAGTACTATATGTGCTTAACTGGGTGCACCACTGCCTGGCCCCCAATACCTTTTTCTTTCTTCTATTTTATTTAAGTGATCCCCCAACTGGTTTCCTTGATCTACTATCTTTGTCCACGATTTTTTTTTTTGCAGGCTATCTGTGTGATCTCTCCAAAATGTGAATTGTACCATCTCACTCACTTAAAATCACCTAATGACTTCTTGTTGCCCTTGAAATAACATTTAAATTCTTTACTCAGAAGAATCTTAGAAGAACTGATATTTCTTTTTTCTTAATTTTTTTTTTATTTATAAAAAGGAAACATTGACAAAACCATAGGATAAGAGGGGTTCAGCTTTGCACAATTCCTACCACCAGGCCGCTATATACCAACCCCTCCACTGATAGCTTTCCTACTCTTTAACCCTCTGGGAGTATGGACCCAAGATCCTTGTGGGATGCAGAAGGTTGAAGGTCTGGCTTCTGTAATTGCTTCCCTGCTTAATATGTGCATTGACAGGTCAATTCATACTCCCAGCCTCTCTCTCTCTTTCCCTAGTGGGGAAGGGCTCTGGGGAAGCGCAGCTCCAAGGCACATTGGTGAAGTTGTCTGTTCAGGGAGTCTGGTCGCCTCCTGCTAGTATCTGGAACCTGGTGTCTGAAAAGAGAGTTAATATACAAAGCCAAAAAAATTGTTGAACAATCATGAACCCAAAGGTTGGGATAGTGCAGATGAAGTGTTGGAGGGGTCCTCCATTTTGTAGATAGTTAATAGGCATATTTTAGTTATATTTCAAAGGGCCTGTAGCTATACTAGTGTTTTTTTTTTCTGTTTGTTTTTTTGCCTGAGCCTGAAATCTGATATGCAGGTGAATCCTAATTATTGTCTGGTGAGTTGATGAAATAGTGTCCACTTAAACTTAGATACCCTACTTACCTACTTCCTATTACAGTTCTCTCACTCACTCCAAAGCTAACCTTAGCAAAGCAAGGAATGCAAAAGCTGAATAAGGGCAAGAGACTGGCATACTTTAACGATGACTCTTGACTCTTTAGTCACTATCAAGCCATTCCACCAGCTGGGGCCCTAATTGGGGAGTCCTAAGACTTCCAAACAGACCTGATGGGCCTAGACCTCAAATAAATCCCTCTCTCCATTGTTACCGGTCATCTCTATCAGGAATAACAAAATAGACCCATTTTGTGGGCCCCCATAGGACCTTGCCCTCAACCTGGATCAACAATGGTAGAGAATGTTCCATCCTCTGAAGAGAGGATGGACAACATACTCTATGCTACATCTGAGGAAGATGGGTCCTGATATTAAGGCAGCTTGGAACGTTCCTACTCATGACCATAGAATGTGAGCTCAGATCTAGAGAGATGTAGAGGTCACACAGGCTCCAAAGCTAATTATGGGCCTCAGATCACATCAAATTGATGGGGTTTACAGTCAATATATTTATACCCCTTTCCCACATTAGGGAGCTACTCTCTTCCCTGATCCAGCTTTCTGGTCTTTTTCCCAGCCAAGAAATGATATTTCTTATTTTTCCAACTTTATTTCAGTTCTTTCTGTCCTTTGCTTATCATGCTTTGGGTATTTATGGTATTAAACTCTTTCTGATACATGCTCACGTATTTCTCCTTTTACAGAGAAATTCCTTTCACCTGCCCAAGCTGGTTTCCGCCCAGGAAGATCTACCTGCGAACAAGTCCTGGCCCTCTCAACTTACATTGAAAATGGATTCCAGAAGAATTTAAAGACGGGTGCTGTCTTTGTTGATCTCACAGGAGCCTATGACACGGCCTGGCACCATGGTCTCCTAGTCAAGATCTCAAGATGCCTGCCTCCATGGGTGGCCAACACTATATCATTTCTTCTCCAAAACAGAAGATTCCGGGTGCAAATGGGTGAGAAGTCTAGCAGATGGAGACTTGTCTCAAGTGGCCTCCCCCAGGGCTCTGTTCTGGCTCCTATGCTATTTAATCTTTACATCAATGACCTTCCAGAAACTTCTTCAAGGAAGTTCATCTACGCCGATGACATCTGCTGTGCAACTCAGGCATCCAAGTTTGACATCCTCCAGGAAACACTCACGAAAGACATGTCTCTGATATCTGATTACTGTAAAAAATGGTGACTAATCCCTAGCATTGCAAAAACAGTATCATCTGTTTTCCATCTACACCATGCCTCGGCCTCGCGTGAGCTTAATGTGCAGCTTGACGATACGAGAATCCGGCATGAAGCCCAGCCAGTCTATCTTGGCGTTACTCTCGATCGCACCCTGTCATTTCACGAACATCTCATAAAAACTGCAGCAAAGGTGGGCGCGAGGAATAACATCATTGCAAGACTGGCCAGCTCCTCATGGGGCGCGAGCGCTTCCACACTACGATCATCATCTCTGGCATTATGCTATTCCACTGCAGAATACTGTGCCCCAGTATGGTTCTGTAGCCCCCATGTCCACTTGGTCAATTGCAAATTATATTCCTCCATGAGGATAATTTCTGGAACCATCCGTTCCACCCCGGTTCCATGGCTGCCAGTTCTTAGCAACATCGCCCCGCCAGATATTCGTCGGGATGCGGCATCATCTAAGTTCATTTCCCACGTCTACGCTCGACCAGACCTGCCAATATACGCAGATATCTTCGCCCACTCTGTCCAACGCTTGACGTCTCGTCATCCAATCTGGTCCCCTATGCCTACACTGAACTTCTTTGTTCCAGACTCTTGGAAACAGAGTTGGCAGTCAGCTGAGGTAAAGAACAAACACCTCATCACAGACCTCTGCAAGTGTCAACCTGGCTTTGACCTAGCACGTTATGATTGGGCCCTCCTCAATCGCTATCGAACAGGCCATGGCCGGTGCGCCGCTATGTTCCATCACTGGGGAGCCAGAGACGACCTGAACTGCCCCTGCGGCTACAGACAGACTATGATCCACATAGTCAATGACTGCCACCTCTCCAGATTCAAAGGAGGTCTCGAAACTTTACATCAGGCTCAACCTGACGCTGTTGACTGGCTACAGAAGAAGGGCAAACGCTAGAAGAAGAAGAAGATACATGCTTAATTTATTACTTCTCTAGGCTTGGACTTGCTGATCACACATCTTGTGTTTTGCTTTTCTTCCTGCTCAGGTAGCAGTTTAAACCTTACTCATCAGAAAACTCAGCCTGACAACCCAAATTCAAATAGCTTTTTTTGCTAGCTTTTGACACATTGCATTTGTTTTTTTTCATCTCCTGTTGCTCTATACCTTTAGCAAAGTGCCAAGTGCAAACAGGTGTACAGTAAGCATATGCTGCATGTGTTTCTTTATTTTGGTCTGTTACCACTATGACCTTCAAGTACATAAGTAGATTTTTTTTCTTATTTTAAGTAAGTCATATGCAAAACATCGTATATAAATTCTATATGTTTTGTCAGCATTGTTGATAGACTCACGCTTTTGGAAACTAGTTACAAAGACTATATCATGTACACCTATTTTTTGAGAAGGGGGTCCAAAATATTAAGTGGAGAAAGGGAAGTTTCTTTAACAACTGGTGTTGGGGAAATTGAGTTGAAACACATACAAGAATGAAATTGGACCATGAAATTTCACTGCACACAGATGTATGAAGGATTTGGATAATATAACAGAAACCATCAAATTTTAAATGAAAATATTAGCAGAACACTTTTAACAGATATTTCATTCATTCATTCATTCATTCATTCATTCATTCTGTTATTTCATTACGACAGAGAAAAATTGAGGGGCGAGGGGAAGATAGAGACAAAGACAGAACAAGAGACACCTGCAGCATTCCTCACCACTTGTGAAACGTCCCACCTACAGGTGGGAACCAGGGCTTGTACCTGGGTCCTTGCACACTTGAACTGGTTTGCTCTACCAGATGCACCACTGCCCAGCTCTTGGAAGAACTCTTTTTGATCTAAGTTTTAAAGGTGTCTTCAAGTTCAGTTGGAAAGAAAACAAATATATGCAAAAATTCTCAAAAGTTACTGATTATCAAAGACAAATAAAATAAACATTTTTCCTCTCCATATGCTATCACCACCACAATAATAAGAGCATTTATCTATAGAACGTTGCTCATAAGTGCAAATAAAGACAACAGCGAGATTCCACTCCTGTGAGAATGTCGTACAGCAGAAATGATAGCAACAACAAATTCTGGAGAGGTTATGGGGGCAAAGGAACCCCCTTGCCTTTGGGTGAGAGTGCTTTGTGGATACCTATCATGTGGAAATGAAAAACTTCACCCATGTGGTTAAGAACTGTCCTGTAAACTATTAGCTCCCTGTCCCCATAAAATGATTTTGGGGACAAATGTTACAGGATGAGCAGTTATCAATAATGTCAAAAAAACTGATGTGAAGCTGTAAGACTATGTGGATGACTGAAGCATATCTTGTTCTATTATAAAAAAGTAAAAGATTCCATAAAAAATATTTGGCGTCTGGGGGTTGGGCAGTAGCCCAGCGGGTTGAGTGCACATGGTGCAAAGCGCAAGGACCAGTGTAGGGATCCGGGTTGGAGCCCCCGGCTCCCCACCTGCAGGGGAGTTGCTTCATGGGTGGCGAAGCAGGTCTGCGAGTGTCTGTCTTTCTCAACCCCCCACTCTGTCTTTGCCTCCTCTCTCCATTTCTCTCTGTCCTATCCAACAACGAACGACATCAACAACAACAATAGTGACTACAGCTAGGCTACAACACGGGCAACAAAAGGGGGAAACATGGCCTCCGGGAGCAGTGGATTCATGGTGCAAGCAGTGAGCCCCAGCAATAACCCTGGGGGAAAAAAAAAAAAGAAAATTGGCTTCTGAGTTGAGCAAGTGGTACTTTGATCACCATCAAACCCAATATTAACCTAATTCTGAGATTACAAGAGTTCCTCATGTGCATGTAAATACAATAGCTGGCTGTTCAGTCTACGTATCCTCTCATCTCTTATAGTTGTCCCTTGAGATTTTTGACCTGAAGTTTATACCTTCTGAAAATGTTAGAAGCCTATCTTTCTGAATGATAGGAAAAATCTGATAATGACACACCTTTATTAGTTGGATAATTTAACTTACGAAATCACATGCTTTTTAAAATTAAACTTTATTTTAGAACATTGAGTGAAGTTTGTCCCTTGCAGGTCTGAACCTGGCACATTCTTTCTGCTTGGTGATACATCCACTTAACCAGGGGCACCACCACCTGGTCCTTAAAGTCACATAGCTTTTGTTATCTCCCTGATCCCGATGATTTGCCTATCAATAATAATTTCTTTATAATCTAGTCCGTATGTTCTTATTATCACTTCCAGCTGCTAAAAAAGGAAATAAATAACAAGGGTTTTGCTTCTAGGAGAAAGATACGTCAAATGAAATAAATTTCCCAGCACCATTTATTGAAGAGAGCCTCCTTCCTCCATTTAATAGGTTGGGCCCCCTTATAAAATTTCTCAGTTTTCTACAAAACATAATCACCCCCTAGGCCGGGTCCTCCTCTGCTATCATAAACCAGGACCTGAAATCCTCCCCTTAGCCACCCCCCCCCCCCAAAGTCCTTTACTTTGGTGCAGTATACCAAACACAGAACAAGTTCTGTTTTGTGTTTCCTCTCTCTGTTCTTAGTTTCCTACTTATGTCTATCAGTGCAGTCATTCCATATTCATCCTTCTCTTTCCAGCTTATCTCACTTAACATGATTCCTTCCAGCTTCATCTAAGATGAGATGTAGAAGGTGAATTCATTCTTCTTAATAGCTGAGTAGTAGTCCACTTTGTGTATATGCCGTACAACTTTCTTAGCTACTTATTTGTTGTTGGACACCAGGGTAGCTTCCAGGTTTGACTATTACAAATTGTGCTTCTATGGACGTAGGTGTACACAGATCTTTTTGGATGGGTGTATTTGACTCCTTAGGAGAGAATTTGCAGGGTCATGGGGTAGATACATTCTAGCCTTGTGAGATTCTTCGGACTTAAAGAAAACATTTTTATTTTTTCCACCAGGACTTCCTGGAGCTATGTTCCTGTGTTATCTATCCCATCTAGTGGCTTTCTTTTTTTTTTCCTAGATGAGTGTGAGAGACAGGGGTAGACAGACAGGGAGAGACATGCAGCACTGCACCATTCATGAAGCTCTCCCTTGTGCACTGTGCTCCATGTGGTGACCAGGGGCTTCAACTGCAGAGTAAAATGTCAACTCTATCTGGGGAGCTACCTTTCAACCTTACAAATAATTTTTTTTTATTTTCCTTGTACTTTTTAAATGTTTATTTTATTTATAAAAAGGAAACATCGACAAAACCATAGGATAAGAGGGGTACAACTCCACCCAATTCCCGCCACGAGAACTCCATATCCCATCCCATCCCTTTACAGATATTTTTAATGATCAAGTCTTGGGCAATTTAAGAAGCCAGTGAATCTTCTAAAATTGCTTCAAAAATAACATTTATACATATGCTTTTACTGGGGAAAATGTTTGTAACTTTCATCATATCCTTAAAGAAGTTTCTCAAGGGGCCAGACAGTGGTACACCTGGTTAAGCACATGCATTACAGTGCATAAGGATCCAGATTCAAGACCCTAGTCTGAAGGAGGAAAGCTTCACAAGTGTTGAAGCAGGGCTGCAGATATCTCTTGGTTTCTTCTGTCTCTGTCTCCTGTTCTCCTCTCAGTTCCTCCTTTTCTCTATCCAATAATAAATATTTTTAAAAGAAGTTTCTGAGCACAATCAAGTTAAAACTTTTATTGTTCCATTATTCTGCAGAATGTTATATAAAAATTACTCCAAAACTCAGTCACTTAAACCACCAGTATTTGTTCTCAGTCACATCTATCTACTAAAAAGGGTCATTCAACCTCTCTCAGTTATATCCTGCTCAGCTCTGCTGCAGGTCATGGGTTCGTGGTCAGATCTGCTCCTGTGTCACTCATCCCTTTATCTAGTGAGTCACTTGGGATATGCTGTTTTCATGGCGGTGGCAAAACGATGAAAGTAAAAGGTCAGTTTCGCAAGGACATTTTCAGTCCCTGTTGTAGCATCTGCTGACATCCACTGATCAGTGGGCAAATCCTGACAACAAGGGATAGGTACATTCACCTAGTCACTAAATGGGATGGATTGGAAAGTCATGGCACAGAGGCATGCCAAACTCACAAGGCAAACCACTAATCTTGTTTATTTTAATGTTTTAATTAATTGTTTAAAAAAATTTTAACATTATTTTTATTTGTTTATTATGGGAGAAAGACAGAGAAATTGAGAGGGGAGGGGAAGATAGAGTGAAAGAGACATAGAGACACCTACAGTTCTGCTTCACCACTTGTGAAGATTTCCCTCAGCAGGTGGGGACCAGGGGCTTGAACTTGGGATCTTGTGCACTGTAATATGTGCACTCTACCAGATGTGCCACTGCCTGGTCCCGATGTTTTAATTTCTTTTTCCAAACTTGTAAGATCAAAATTATGAAGATTTCATTTTATAGATAATAAATATGCCAGCTTCTCTTTTGTGACACTTTTCTCTGACCTTTGTACTTTAGAACTTCTCTAACTCAAGTCCCAAATATGAGTGTGGCTTTAGGAGGAGTGATGTGAGTTTATAATTATATATATATGGCATAATTTCACAGAGATAGAAACAAGACAAGCCAGAACATCTGACACATGCAGCTCTGGGGATGAGACTGGAAACCCTGAACATGAAAGTCTGTTGTTCTATCAGATGAACTATGTCCCTCTGGCAGCAAAGAGAATTTATGTTTCTAAATGAACTGACCTTAATATCCAACCAAAGGACTTCTTCAAGTGAAAAGGTTTTTGCCTTGATTGACTTTGTGCTGCATTCTGACAGTTTACAGTCAGAACTCAAAGAAAATAATCAATAAAGCCAACACATACATGCAAACACAATATAAAGAGACACTTTCACTTCTTAGCATTTTCTGTTTTCTTATAGTTAAGCATTGCCTGGAGATATTAATAAAGATTCCCAAGTGTCAGACTATCTTATTGTTTCCTCTACCTTCAACTCATTCCAAGGAGAAAATATCTTTTTCTCCATCTTGTAGTTGAAAATGCAAGCATGGAGACGATCTACATATTAAATAAGTATGACCTGGTTTCCCTTGACCAAAAGGATTAATACTCATCTACAGAATTATGGACTCCCTATAATCACATCCAAGCAGACTTCAATCAGAGATTGAGTGTGTGAAATTCTCTTGGTTTCAGATGTATTTAATAAGCATTCTTTCTCATTCTCTATATTTTTCCTAAAAGGTTGCATTTTGCATTTTCTTGAAAACATCTCCTCTGGTGTGCACATGCAGTTTTTAATCTTTTTCTCTCACCAGGGCAAAGATCGAAGTGATCTGTAATTAATGTCTTGAAACATGATTAGCAGGATTTAAAGAGACCCAAATGTTAAAAAAAAAAATGAAAGGAGAACATAACTACATGTTTTCTTTAACTGCAGCAGTGCTTGGGATTTCTGCAAGAATTGTTAAAAATCTGAGAGAGCTCCACACTGACTCATATAAAGGATATAAAGGTGTCAACTTAAATAAAATTATCATGATTGCATGGTGGAAAGAAAATAAATTTATTTTAATTTTACAATTGGGGTTACATTTTTGTCAGGAAGAAAAAGCTAAGGTTCAGGCATTGGTAGCTTCCCACAGTCTTTGGGACAGAACTGTATTTATAAGCTAGAAAGGGAATTTTTTTTATTTTTCTATTTTATTTATTTCTTAATTTTTTAAATTTTTTTGTTTAAGAAAGGATTAATTAACAAAACCATAGGGTAGGAGGGGTACAACTCCACATGATTCCCACCACCCAATCTCCATATCCCACCCCCTCCCCTGATAGCTTTCCCATTCTCTATACCTCTGGGAGCATGGACTCAGGGTGATTGTGGGTTGCAGAAGGTAGAAGGTCTGGCTTCTGTAATTGCTTCCCCGTTGAACATGGGCGTTGACTGGTCGGTCCATACTCCCAGTCTGCCTCTCTCTTTCCCTAGTAGGGTGGGTCTCTGGGGAAGCTGAGCTCCAGGACACATTGGTGGGGTCTTCAGTCCAGGGAAGCCTGGCCGGCATCCTGATGACATCTGGAACCTGGTGACTGAAAAGAGAGTTAACATGCAAAGCCAAACAAATTGTTGAGCAATCATGGACCCAAAGCTTGGAATAGTGAAGAGGAAGTGTTAGGGGGATACTCACTGCAAACTCTAGTGTACTTCTGCTTTCAGGTATATATTTTGCATTAGTTTACGGATACGTGTGAACATATGCTTTCTCTCACAGAAACTGGTGTATATCTTGGTTTTGGGACTTTGTTAGAAAGTGAACCACCTGAGATGGAATTAGTATACTATGAAAGGAAAGGTTTCACCCGAGTAATGAAGTTGAAGGGTTGTCATTCCACACGTGAAGTCTCTGGACACAGTCTGAAGTGAAGCATGTTGAGGTGGCCATCGTTGCATTGATTAGGTTGTGATCAGCGGATGCAATATTATTTGATATGGATTGGGAGAGGCCTATGGAAAAGTTGGCCCTATCCAAGGGTTCCAGATCTGGGGAAAGTGGAGGCCCTATAGTGGAGATGTGAGGTTCCTGCTGTCTTAGGGTTCCAAAAGACAATCGATAGTTAATGTTATCATCACATTAATTGGTAATTGGGTTAACTTTGAAAAGTCCTTTTGTTAGGGTTTGCTGTACAGTACCCAGTATCTTGTGTATAGCTGTGCTATTGGTTGCTTCTGATCTACTTGGTCTAGGCTTTTGAGAGAGTCTGCATATCAATTACACAGCCTATATATTAAAAAGATTCAGTTTGTGTTTTAAAAAACTTCGAGACATACAATTAATTTTCCCTGAAAGGGAATTTTCATGACACAAGTTTACATTCCATTTAACAGTACCCTTATCTGTGAAGCTTATAACATCTATATAAGATTGTCTGTGAGGCATATTTGTGTGGTGTAATAGGATGATGGAGAATGCCTCCTGAATGACACACATTGTTTTACACATTATCTCTCAGAGCAGAAAAGCCCTTTTAGGTGAGAGGAAATGCACATAGAGACCAAAAAAAAATTGCTCAGCATCTGATTTGTGGACTTTTCAGGCTTTTTATATGAGAGGAGGCTGGAAGTACAATGGCCTGAGGGAAATTCTTAAGTAGGCTTTTCTAGATCAGCTCAAGGTTAAATGGGAAACCTGTTTACCCAATTTTTCTTCCACAGAGGCTGGCATATCAGTATTTTAGTGACTTTCTTGATATAGATGACAGATTAAGATTGTCTGAAGATGATTAGTGGTTAAACTTGGATATTTAATGTATTTTTTTACTTGGTAACATAGAACTCATCTAGATGATCTCTGAATATTTTCCAATTTAGGCCCAAATAAGATGACTTCATTAAGTGAGACTTTATCCTTCAAAGTTATCTGTGCTTAGGGGAAATGGATATACATCTACCTTTGTCTATTGGTTTCTCATTGAAACATTTTTCTTTGCCATAGAATGCCAAATAAGTAGGTGATCTTATTTTAAAGGCATTAAAACCACAAGAGGGTATGTATGGGTCTCTGGAGTCAAAATAGTTTGCAGTTGGATCCTGATTCTATGGCTTACTTATTCTGTGAATTTGGGTTAGTGGTAAATTCATTTAACATAATTTTCCTTTAATGATATTATTATTATTATTATTATTATTATTATTATTTGTAGAGCTCATGTGAAACGTTGCATTTATAGTCCTCAGTTCGATTCCTGGAATAAAGTAAGCATAATGAAATGATGTTTGCCATAAACTGCTGTATCTATTGGTTTTGTTCATTTATCCATTATTATTTTAAATAAAAATAACTCTTAGTACTCTCCTTAACCCCACCAGCACCCCCAACACTCCTAGCATGTCTAAATTATTATAAATCATGCTGGAATAAACATTTGGGTGGATATAAAATATTCAAGTTCATATTTTCAAAAACTATTATTTAAGTGAAGACCCAGAAGTAGATTGCTGGGCCATATGGTAGTTCTATTTTCTGTTTCTTGAGGAAGTTCCATACTGTCTTACACAATGCTTGTGCCAATTTAGATTACACTACATGATGTAACCAAGTTCCATTACATATACTACATTTGTTTGAAAGTGATGATGTAGGGCAATGAAAATAAGCAATGTATGGGGCTAGGCAATGCATACCTGGCTAAGTGCACAGATTACCATTCACAAGGACCTGGGATTGAGAATCCCCCCCACCCTCCATCTGTAGCAGGGCTACTTCATGAGCACTGAAGCAGGTATGCACGTGTCTATCTTTCTCTACCCTTCTCTCCACCCCCCACCCCTCTCAAGTTCTCTCTGTGCTACCAAATAAAAACAGAAGCAATATGTTAGTTTCATTTGTTGATAAAAAAAAAATAGTAATGGGGACTGATTGTTGGTGCACCTGCTTGAGCTCACATATTATAATGTGCAAGGACCTGGGTTCGAGGCCCCAGTCCCCACCTGCATAGGGAAAGCTTTGCAAGTGGTGAAGCAGTGCTGCAGGTGTCTCTTTGTCTCTTTTCCTCTCTATCTCCCCTTTCCCTCTCAACTTCTGGTTGTCTCTATCAAATAAATAAAAGATAATATAAAAATAAAAATAAATTTAAATTAAAAAAAAATAGTAATGAACAAAGACTCATTCTGCCTCTGGTGCATTCTCCCGCAACCTGAAATGATATCTTCAATGCATCTTGCCGGTAATTTCTTGTCACTATACAGAAGTAACCAGAAGTTGAGTGTGGGTCACATAGTAAAATGTGGCTCAGTCAGGTAAATTCATTTTAAAAAGTTCCTGGAAGGAAAAATTTCAAGGTCTGAGCAATGGTGTTCAACTCCAGTGCACACTTATCCTAGAGCATAATGTTTTAGGAGAATGTTCACATCCACTCTTACCTGTTAGTGGGGATTTTGTCATGGGGTGGGGTGGGAGGGTAAAAAATAATTCTGCTGAACTGGCTAGAAGCACTTGGGATAACTGAGGAACAACTTTGTATTGTACATGTGTTATCTTGGGAACAGAATCATTTTCTTCCTTTGGCATGGAGAAAAATAACTGTAGCAGTGATTGAGAACTAGAAGAATCTCTATCTCTCTTAGCAGGCCACTTTTAGTTCTGATAAATTTGTTCATATTTTCCAAGCATGTGAACTATAATTGCCAATAATTATATATCCTTTCTCAAATTCTTAGGCTAGGGGCAACAATTCAGCTCCTCGCACCAATGCAAGGCAATCTAGTCAGCTTACTTATTTTTAGAAAGGTTAGTGAACAGACTCAATCAGAGATGCTGAGATCTGAGTGTCTTGGATTCCCATCCAAAAACTAACCAGGTCCAACCCTTCTTGGCTTCCAAGATCAGAGGAGATTGGGAATGTGCAGGGTGGAATGGTTGTAGATTCAAATGTCATGGAAATTGGAAATATATATATATATATATACTTTTCACAGACAGAGAGAGAGTGGGGCAAAAAAAATCAGCTATTATTCAGAGATAAACTATTTATTTTTAAATTTTAAAGTAGTAGTTATTTTATCTAATCAAACAGTATTTATATAAAAATCCCTTTTAATAAGCTAAGTGTGCCCCTCAAACTCAAATGTTGAAGCCCTAACCCCTACTGTAAATGTGTTTAGAGATATTAACTTTAAGGCAGGATTGAAGCTTTAAGGAAGTCACATGGGACTCTGACTCAGTGAGATTGGTGTCCCTAAAAGAAGAGAAATATGCCTTGGATGCTTATGGAAAAGGCAAAAGTCATGAGAAGACATGATAAAAATATAGCTCTGTACAAGCTAGCCCAGATCCCAGACACCTTTGTCTAGCAATAGAACAAATCCACCTGAAACTCGATCTGGAAAATCCCTGTTTCCAGAACTATTGGAAAATCACTTTCTATTGTTTATCCATCAAGTCTGTGGTATTTTGTAATGGGATCTCTGACAGACTAATACAACTTTTATATAAAAAAGATATTAAACTTAATATTACAAGGTCTATTTCATATTGGTTTTAGTAATCTTACTTGATCAGGTGCTGGGAAGTGCATCAGTGTGCATTACTATATCTAAGAGTCACAATATAACTATCATAGTTACTTCTTTTTTTTTTTAGTCTAAGTTTAAGTAACTGAGAAGCAGCAAAGTTGAAATCTAATAGCAAATCTCTTCCAAGCATAACTACTATTCTGTAATTCTGCTAAATTCAGCTGATTGGAATATAAAATTTGCTGCATTTTTAATTTACAATTATTGTGTAACTTCTGGAGATAGAATTATCATACTGTCTTTTTAATTCTCTTTTTCAATTCAGACATAGAACTTCATAGCAACATCACTCAGCTAAAAACAGAGTATCCAGTTTTGCTGCGGGCAATAAGTAGCAAACCACTTTCCATGAACAACCATACTGAGAACTCATGGTTAGGAAAACCTTGAGTTGTGTTTCAGTTTAACGGCTGCTACTTCTTGTTCAAAAGTCTTGCTGTGTGTTCCATTTTCCCTCCAAATGTCAGAGGGGAATGGGAAATTGAAGTGTCATGAAACACTTTGAGCCTTCATTTTATTGCAGAATAATTACAGAACCAAAGGAGACTAAGGAGCAGGTCTGGTGTTTTCAGGCCCTGGGGAACTAGTGTGTAGTAGAATGAAACAAATAGATACTAGGTATTGAGACTTTTGTGTGTATGTGCAGAAGATAGGGGTCATAGGAACAATAATGCAGATCAGGATACTATAATATTATAGTCATTAAATGTTGAACCTGTAGAGTAAGGATTTTATGTAATTCTCCAGTTAATTTAGGAGTTGAAAAAAATAGAGAATAAGCCAAATTTTAACTTCTGGATATTTTTGTCTAAAAGACACCCCTTATTTTCAGATGATTGATCTTTCAATTGAGCTAGTTCCTCCCCCTTAATACCACACCACTGCTTCAGCCCCAACCCCCCCCCCGCTCTCCAATGCCATATTGACTATGTACATAACAGTATTTATATTCAAGCAATAATAGAGTACCTATTTCCTCACATTATTTCCTTTCTCAGTGCCTAGGCCATAACCAAAAATCCCAGAGACCAATTTCTAAATGCATTACATGTGGAAATGCTTCTGAATCACTGAACTTTTCACACAATTATCAATGCACTGATGACTCCTAATGAACTTGTAACTTTTTAACTTCTTGTCTATTTGGAAGCCTTAGATGGGATTAGAATAGAGAGTCCCAGATACTGCTTCTTTGTTGGCATTAAAGAAATATTTGGAGAAATGGCAGTAAGGTGTCTCTGATATTAAGAAATATGCCAGAAATTATAGTAAAACCTTCCAGATTCACCATGTTTTGCCTTTGTCATGCCTCCTGTGAGATCATGTAGACAACCTTGCCATTTATTTATTTTTGAATGCACACATTATATTTTTATTTATTCTTTCTGATGTACTCCCCCCCCCTTTTGCCTACAGGGTTATCTTTGGGGCTCAGTGGTGCCAGGACTCCAAATCCACTGCTTCTGTTTGTCATTTTTTTCCTTTCTTTTTTTTATAAATTGGATAGGACAGAGAGAAATTGAGAGAGGAGGGGAAGACAGAGAGGGGTTTAGAAAGATAGATGCCTGCAGACCTGCTTCACCACTTGTGAAGTGACACGCCTCTGCAGGTGGGGAGCCCAGGGCTCAAATCTGGATCCTTCTATGGATCTTTGCACTTTGTACTATGTGCATTTAACTCAGTGCCACTCAACCGCTCTTTCTGATGTTCTTATCTTCATGGATATCATAGACGGAAACTTCATAAGTAACTGTCACTGCACTCATGATAGTAAACTATTTCAGGAACGACTAGGAAGCAGTCTATAGTGAGTGCTTGTTAGCTTGTTAGCAACAATTAACATGTTGCGATAATTTGTTAGACATGTCGATAGCGTTTTCATTTCTCATGACATGAATCTGTCATAGCTCCAGGAAGTTCATGTGTTGTGAATGTGTTTTGTGTAAATATATACTTGTAAAAATCATTATGACCATAATTTATGCAAGGATAGAAGTCTGCATTTTTACCTTCTTTTCCATATAGACTATCATTGAATGAATCTCAAAATATTTATATAATATAAATTTGCTTTGGGTTGATAGGAGAGAATTCAAAGTTTAGTGGGTAGGACCAGCTGGTAGTTGGCAAAACTGTAGGTGGAATCTGTTTTCTGGCAAATAGCTCGTTGTGGTTGCCTAGTACTTAAGTATAGGATAACCAAAGTGGCAGTATCTCTTCAGGAATGAACTTAAAATATTTTTTCCAACTTGTAAGAGCAGCTAAAAATGGACCCTAATGGTTTATTTATTTGTTTATTTAGACAGAGAGAAAGTGAAAGAGACCACTAAACTGTTGCTTCCTTCAATGCGATGAAGGCTGGACTGAAACCTGGGTGGCTCACGTGGCAAAGCAGTGTGCTATCTGAAGAGTTATTCTGCCAGCACACTAGAGGTTTTATTAAATGAAGGCAATGTCTACTTCCTTTAAACATGACTGTCTGATTATAAAACCAGTAAACTGCTATCTGGTTTCAGCTCTGATAATTATTTATTTTAAAAGTCATCACTCCTAACATTAAAGCAAGAAAACTTACAAAATGTTTAATTATCTCTATTTATTTGTTGGATAGAGATAGTAAGAAATAAAGAGTGAAGGGGGTGACAGAGAAGGAAAGAGACAGAGAGACACCCGTAGCTCTGCTTCACCACTTGCAATGCTTTCCCCCTGCAGGTGGGGACTGGGGGCTTGAACCACAGTCCTTGCACACCATGGCATGAGTACTCAACCAAGTACACCACCACCACCTGGCCCCAGCAAGTAAAAAATTAATAGATAGAAAATAAATAACATTTATGTTGATGGTGACTTTACACTTTTCAGCCCATCTTGGATGGAGCTTGAAGAATCATGTTAAGTGAAGTAAGTCAGAAATAGAAGGATGAATATGGGATGCTCTTACTCTCAGACAGAAGTTGAAAAACAAGATCAGAAGAGAAGATACAAGTAGAACCTGAACTGGAGTTGGTGTATTGCACCAAAATAAAAGACTCTGGGGTGTATTGGGGTGGGGGGGCTACAGGTCCAAAAGGGATGACAGAGGACCTAGTGGGGGTTGTATTGTTATATGGAAAACTGGGAAATGTTATGCATATACAAACTATCGCATTTACTGTCGAATGTAAACCACTAATTCCCTAATAAAGAAATTAAGAAAAAAAAAGTCTTGAAGTTAAATAAAAAACAAAGACTCTGGGGGTGGGGGTAAAGTACAGGTCCTCCAAAGAGGACCTAGTGGGGGTTGTATTGTTGTGTTGAAAACTGAGAAATGTTATGCATGTACAAACTATTGTATTTATTGTTGAATGTGAAAAATTAATCTCCCAATAAAGAAATTTTAAAAAAGAAAATAAATAACATTTATGGGACTTATCAGAGACTTTTGAGAACTATGGTGGTTCTCTTTCAGTGGTGGGAGAGTGGGGATACAGAACTTTCTCAATGGATAGAGACAGAGAAAAATCAATAGAGAAGGGGGAGATATGAGAGAAAGACATCTGTAGCTCCGCTACAATGCTCATGAAGCTATTCCCCTATAGATGAGGATTAATAACTTAAACTTGGGTTCTTTCACATTGCTCTATTAGTTATGCTGCCACTCATCTCCAGAATACCTCTATAAGATACTTGAAGTATGTATGGATTGACATGTTGTTATTTTAGAGTGTACTAGATTAGTTAAAAGTGCATATTGAAAATGGCATATACACAATGAATGAATGATTTGAAAAAGGAAGTGATAAAATGAAATCCTATAACGTGCTTTATAAATAAAAGAGACTGTAAGAGGGTATATTGAAATGAAAAGCAAATACACGGAACAGAAAAATTACAGACATGGATATTAAGCCATCTATATTAATAATCCTTTTAAATATGAACAGTCTAAATATTCTTAAATGAAAGAGACTGTCGAGTGGATACAATCACTGATTCTAAGACTAGGGAAGAACACACATGAGGCTGAAGTATCTTTTAGTACCAGGAAAAAGAAAAAGAATTTGCTCTAAACAACCCATCACAAAATAGTTACCAATGGGATTACATTTCGAAAGAGAACAGGAGCAGCCAAATGAAGAGTTCTCAGATAGTTAAAACTAGAAGAACTTCAGCAACAAAATAGTGTTGGATTATATCTTTAAGAGATAAGTACCCATCAATCCATTCTTAGATCAATGAACACACACACACACACACACACACACACACACACACGCACATATGCATTTAATTCTTTTGAAAACAGAAAAAATGTGTCTTTCAGAATTGCAGATAGTAGATTTCTGTTTTAGGAAAATGGAATATAATGCCTCACTCTTTAAGCACTGGCTGCTCATAGCTACTTATTTCCAAAGAGCAAGGGATCAGGAGGGCAGAGAGCAACTTTATAGTGGAAATCCTCCAAATCAGTAGTGACTGTCATGTTGATAAAATATACTCTTGATATGTTGCGGTAAAAAAATGGCATTTTTCTCCAGCTTCCCTAGACCAATCACACACACACACACACACACACACACACACACATACATAGACACACACACACACAGATAAAGACACACACACACACACACACACACACATCTCCATTAAGTGACATATTACAAAATAGGTGAGAAATACACAAAATTGTTAACCTTATAAAAATCATGAAAGGTCTGAGAAATTGTAACAGCTGAGAAGAGCATAAGGACACATGAACAGTAAATAGATTTGTGATATCTCTGATGACATTTAGGAATAAAAACATCAGGAGTCAGGTGGTAGCGCAGTGGGATAAGCGTACATGGCGCAAAGCACAAGGACCAGTATAAGAATTAAAACAGCAGGGGCTATATGGTGGCACTCCTGGTTAAACACACACATCAAGCCCTTGGTCCCCACCTGCAGAGGGAAAGCTGTACAAATGATGAAGCATGCCTGCAGGTGTCGCTCTGTCTCTTTCCATATTTATCTCCCTTTCCTCTCAATTTCTCTGTCTCAAGCCAATAATAAATAAATAAAAACATAAAAATAATACATTATAAAAAAGAATAACAGTAAAAGACATGTAGATTAAAACTGAAGAAATATGATTAACATGCTAATTTTGATGAACAAAAAGGTAATATATATATATTTTGAAATTATAGAAAACTAAAAAGGAACAATCATTTCTTATTTTGTTACATAATCAAGAGCTAAGCAGTATTCTTGGGTGTACGTGTGTGTGTGAGTGTGTGTGTGTTAAAAATAAAAAATAAAACTTTAGGCCCAGTGAATAGTGTAATGTTTATTTAATTTTTTATTATTCATTAAATATTGATTTACAAAATTACATGTCAACAGGGGTACAATTCCACATCAATCCTACCACCAGACTTCTGAATCACTGATCCCTCCTTTGCAGTCTACCGCGGTTCTCCCAAAGTTGCAGACATGGGTTAACCAACATCTTTACAACTGTCTATCTCCATTTGTTCATATTTGCCCTCTTTTCCCCTCCAGGACACAAATAACCCTATTACTACATCCAAATGTTCCTCCCCTTTTTCTTCTCTCTCTCTCTCTCTCTCCTGGTGCTGATGGAGCTGGTCGAACAATAATTTCTTTCTGAGTTGACATTGTCGTATATTTTCTTCTAGTTTTTAATATTTTATTCATTCATTCATTAATTCATTGAATAGAGACAGAAACTGAGATGGAAGGGGAGCTAGAAAGGAAGAGAGAAAGAGAGACACTTGTTGAATTGCTTCACTACTTGTAGAGCTTCCCTGCTACAGATGAGGACCAAGGCTTGAGCTTGAGTCCTTGTGCATGGTAACATGAACTCAACTGAACGTACCATCACCTATTTTCTTCTGCTTTTTCATATATATATATATATATATATATATATATATATATATATATATGTATATATATATATATATAAAATGATTGACATGAGATCTGTAAATCCACTGAAATAAAGTCAAGTGAATGTCAGACAAATTTAATAAAATATATAGTTTTGTATCCTTGTAAGTGGAATCATATCCTTAAATGTTGTATATCCTCCTCTCTTACTTGCCATAATATTTTCCCCAGGACATTTAAGTATTCTTAGGAGTTATGGTCTTAACTTCTCCATGGTACTTGAGTGTCATATGTTACTTGACTAGACTGCTTATTTTATTTGTTAGTCCTGTGTGTTTTAGTTGTGAACAAGTTCACTAAGCCTGACTCTGCTTTCTGTTCTCTCTGACCTTGAAGGGGCCATGCAGATCATGTTGGATTGAAAATACATTCTATGAGATTTGGGTTCCGAATCTTCTTTCTCTTATTTTTGTGTTTTCTTAGGCAAGTCTCATAACTTCTTAGTGGCAATGATCTCCTTCATAGAGCTAGAATGATGAGACAATGGGGTCCTTATTACAGTATCTGGTAGTTGATAGTATAGAAAAATACCAATGAAGTAAAATTCCTTCTTTCCTATCTTTTTTCTTTCTTTCTTCCTTCCTCTTTCTCTCTTTAAATGTTTTATTTATTTATTAATGCTAAAGATAGGAGGAGAGAGAAAGAACCAGATATTCCTCTGGCACATGTGCTGCCGGGAATTGAACTCAGGACCTCCAGCTTGAGAGTCCAAAGCTTTATCACTACGCCACCTCCAGGACCACTCTCCCTTCCTTCCTTCCTTCCTTCCTTCCTTCCTTCCTTCCTTCCTTCCTTCCTTCCTTCCTTTCTTTCTCCTCCTTTTTTTTTTTTTTTGCCTTCTAGAGTTATCATTGGGACTTGGTGCCTGCACTAAGAATCCACTGCTCCTGGAGGCCTCCCCCACCCCCCTGTTTTATTGGATGGGACAGAGAGCAATTGAGAGGGAAGAAGAAGATTGAGAGGGAGTGAGAAAGACATCTGCTGACCTGCTTTACAACTTGTGAAGCGCCACTCCCCCATGCAGGTAGGGAACCAGGGACTCGAACCAGTATCCTTGTGTGGGTCACAGTTTCAATTTAGATGAATCAGGACATATGTATTCTTAACAGAATGCCTATGCTTGAACTGTCACTGGAAAGCTGCTGAGAGATACCAATTACTGGCAATGTGCTAACTAGCCACCATGCTAAATCCTCTGAATTCAATAGTTATTGAATATGTTCCCCAAGCTGTCTGACTTCTATAGTGTCTAAGCTAACACTGTTCCTATATGAATAATTTTAAACTGCCGTAACAATATATCACAGATGGGGTGACTTATATAATGAGCATTACATTCCTGGGGACAGAAGTGAAAGACCAAGGTTCCAGTTGATTTCTGCAGAGACTTCCCCATCTGGCTTGCAGATAGTCACATGATCTCTCCATCTGTGTATATGCAGAGGAGAGATGGATTCAGATCTCAATCTCTTTTCATGGCACTGCGCAGCCTGTCCTGAGCAAAGACCACTGGCTCATTTACTCTTACAGCCATAGAGAATGCCTTCCTCTAGGCATCTTCCTTTTCTTACAGTTACCCTTGTCCAGTTATATTGGACCCCACTTTTCTGACTTAATTTAAGCAATTCCTAAAAGATACTTCCCCTCCTTTGATCTTCAACATAAGTACTTTGAGGAAAACAATTCAGTCAATGAGAACTCCAAACACAATTTTAAATACAATTATAAAGCTACATCCACCAAGTGATAGTGCTTATAATGGTCAGGAAAATATGCTAGTGATTAAGCATTGTAGGTTCTTATTATTACCCTCACAGTCTTTATTCAAAAACCAATGAACTGTCCTGTCTCTGCAGCCATTATTCTTTTCTAAGTCTCTCTCTCTCTCTCTCTTTTCCCTTTGGGCTGTGGTTAGATCCCTCTTCTGAAATGATGTCAAATGACTGTCAGAAGGAGCTAATGAATTGTGACAACAGACTGAAAAGGGGCTGTCTGGGAGTGGGAGGGTTTTGCTGGTTCCAGCTGTGCATATTTCTCCTAATGACACTAAGCCTTTGAACCCAGGAACTTCCATACACACTGTCAGGACCCATGAATTCAATTTTATGAATAGTTGAGGGTACTTGGGGCTGTTCTAAAAAGCCAAGGTTTCTTTCGTCTTATCCTTATATAGTCTGTGGTCTGCCTGGATCTCTGTCTGCTCCTTCCTTGGCTTTACATCATAATCTCCTCACTGTCTTTTCTGGTATCAGGTGTAATTTGTAGTCTTGTCGGAAGCCACCAGCTCACTTCACAGATGGCGAATTGCAGTTGAGAGTAATGGGCCTATTCGGTTCAGCCCAGAGAGTATATTAGTGTCTGATAGCCTATAACTGCTGAACATTAGACATCATTCAAACTACTCCAAGGTCATCTGTAGGGCCACCTCTCCCTCCTCTTTCTCACTCTTCTCCATTCCTCTCTATACCTCCATTAGGTATGAATTACATGAAAGTCATGAAGCCATTAGAAGCTAGTTCTGGGGCAGTGGAACAATGACTCTGTGTTACTGATCTTGCTTAGTTATAGTCTAACTAACTGAGAAGAGGACTAGCTGAGTTATTGAAAGACCACTCAATAAAATGGTAAAACCAATTTTAACTGCTAAGAATAAATGAATCTAATCTTTAAGATCAGTGTCATGCTCTAGGAGGCACTATTTCAAGTGGACCGTCAGAAATCTAGCAATGGGTTGAATGTATTAATGGGTCATTTGATTTATTTTATTTTATTTTTGAAAGAGACAGAGAGACATAAAAAGAATGAAAGAGACCAAATCACCAAATATCTCTTCAGTGTGGTGAAGACTGAATTAGAACCTGGGTTGCACATACAGTGAAGCAGCACACTAAGTAAGCTATTTTGCCTCCCCTGAATCATTGGAATTTTTAGCTATTATATGATAAGATGGTGCTGGAAGATTTCACACTATAGTTTTATCTTAATATAATGAAGCAAGGTTTTCAAATGTGCCTAACTTAATTTGTGGTCTTTTAGAATATACATTTTTTCCCTTCTTCCCTCTCTCCCTTACTCCTTCCATCCATCCCTTACTCCTTCTCATGTGCCTTCCCTTTTTTGTTTTCTGTCCTTCCCTTTTTCTTTTATTTCCTCTTTCACTTTTCTTGTTTTCTGAATCATCATATTTTCTAGGGAACACTACGGATTTAGTAAAAAAGACTTATTGATAGTCTTTTACTTATTTATTTGGGGGGATTAATGTTATACAATATGTTAAGTACAATAGTTTGTACATAGATAACATTTCTCAGTTTTCCACATAAAAATACAACCCCCACTAGGTCCTCTGTCATCTTTTTCCAGGACCTGTACTTTTCTGTATTTAACATGTGCTAGGCATTTTTGAATATATCATTCTCTTTGGTTTCACAGATTTGACATACCTATGTAAGAAACATTGACAATTTTTTTAGAAATATTTTGAAGTTTTGCCTAATAAGACTGTCACAATATGACAGTTTCAAACCATATGACTGTGCCAGCCCAACTCCAGTGTGAAGGCTTTCACACCCTTTCCGGTCACAGAATGAGAAAACTTGGTAAGAATTAAAGAGAGAGGATAAAGATAGAATAAGGAAGAGGGCAAGACTTACTAACCTAAATGTTGAGGTCTTTCTCAGTGATGGTAAAAGTGGTTTTTAGAACCAATCAGAAAAAGGAAAGACATGTTTAATATTATCAAAGTTATTAAGAAAGACCTTTTTTTGTCTCTTTCTCTCAAAGTCAGATATATCTGAGGGTATTCTGCATATTACATTTCTCTGCAGAATCAGGCAGAGGTTACATTTCACCTGAAAGTATATTGTCCTGAAATTTTTCCAGGTTTATTTTTGTTTACTTTATTTAGTGAACGTCTTTTTTTTTTCCTGAGAAGAATCTCTCAATAAAACACCTAGCATGGATTCAGAGTATATATATAATGATTAAAAATATTTATTTATTAATGGATAGAGGTAGAGAGAAATTGAGAGGGGACTGGGAGAACAAAAGGAAGATAGTCAGAGAGACACCTGTAGCCCCGCTTCACCACTTTTGAAGCTTTCCCCCTGCAGGTGGGGACCGGAGGCTTGAACCTGGGTCTTTCTGCGCTTTGCCCGGTGTGTCACTGCCTGGACATCCCCTCCCCCCACATCTAATGATTTTGATGTATGGTTATAGATCTGGTAGAATCAACAGAATTCTGGGACAATGTTAAACTTCTGAACAGTGTTAGGTGGGTATGTTAATAGGACTCCACAGAAAGCTGTGTGATTTTGAGTGAGAGTCCTACTTCTCTGAATGTTGGTTTTTGTTCTGCAAAGAAAAGGTTAGTATTATATTTCTTTTTTTTCTTTTAATTTGTTTTATTTTATTTATTTATTCCCTTTTGTTGCCCTTGTTGTTTTATTGTTTTAGTTATTACTGATGTCGTTGTTGTTGGATAGAACAGAGAGAAATGGAGAGAGGAGGGGAAGATAGAGAGGGGGAGAGAAAGACAGACACCTACAGACCTGCTTCACCACCTGTGAAGCGACTCCCCTGCAGGTGGGGAGCCATGGGCTAGACCCGGGATCCTTATGCCGGTCCTTGAGCTTAGCGCCACCTGCGCTTAACTCGCTGTGCTACAGCCCGACTCCCAGTATTATATTTCTTGAAAGAAATATGTGTGTGTGTGTGTGTGTGTGTGTGCGTGTGCGTGTGCGTGTGCGCATGCGTGCGTGTGTGTGTCTGGTACATAACTATTCAATAAATGACAGTTTCATTAGTAGTAGTGTAGACAGTTTATGTACAACATTTTCCTTATCTTTTCTGTGTTTAATTATTCCTTCAAATATCTTTATTCAATTTTGGGAATCAAAACCTCATTTCATTACTGATTAAAGCTTTCTATGTCTTTCCTGTGATTTAAACATAATCACAATTAATATACACTGTGGGGTAACTGCAGGATTTTCACTCTGAGGAGTTCAATTTAAGAATGCTGAGGAGATGACTTTTCTAAATGCCTTGGATTATTTCTTCTCTCTAACTGTGCTGTAAAATATGATTTTCTACTTCTTTCTTGTGAACTAGTCATGTCAATATCCTATTAGTTGAGAGTTCGATTTTTACCCCCTTGATTTTATTTCTTGGTATGTATGAGTGGATGTCAGAAAACTGCATGAGAAAAAAAAATCTCATAATAATTATACTGAGTCAAAAAAAAAAAAACAGACTCAAAGATACCTCTTCTTTGACTTCATCTCCGTAAAGGTGTAGAAAATAAACTAACTTATAGCGACTAGTTGCCTGGTGATGGGGCAATAATCAGTGTGTAGACACATGAAGCGCCAACATAATAAAATATAATAAAAATATGATAGGAGAAAGTTACAATAGTGTCAGGAAAATACTTTGGAAAGTTATATTTAATCTGAATCCTAAAATAAAAGTACATGTTAAATGTGGACGTAATAAAGTGTGCTTCAGGTACTAAGAGAAGTGTGTATGCTGTACTGTGGTGTTAAGGAGTAGAATAACTAGGTTAGGATAATTCTAGATCAAAGGAAATGAAGGGCTCATTGTAAAAGGTAATCTGGGAGGCATACTAAGAGGCAGGATCACAGAAAATAGAAGTAGAACTAGGGGGCCGGGTGGTAGCGCTATAGGTTAAGCACACATGGCACAAAGGGCAAGGACTGGCATAGGATCCCGGTTCGAGCCCCAGCTTCCCACCTGCAGGGGGCTTGCTTCACAGGCAGTGAAGCAGATCTACAGGTATCTGTCTTTCTCTCCCCCTCTCTGTCTTCCCATCTTTTCTCAATCTCTCTGTCCTATCCAACAACAAGAACAGCAATAAAAACAACAACAAAGATAAACCACAGGGCAACATAAGGGGGAAAAAATAGCCTACAGGAGCAGTGAATTCATAGTGCAGGCACTGAGCCCCTGCAGTAACCCTGGAGGAAAAAAAAAAAAAAAGAAGTAGAATTAAAGTCTTTGGAACCTACCCCACCCAATGACATTTAAATATTGTTGGGTGAGTGACATGATTTGTTTTGTTTCTCAGAAATTAGGGTGGAATATTGTTCTTTGATGGGAGTACAGCCTGAGGCATGAACTCCATTAGATCTCCTACAGCAGTGGATATGAGTTACATCAGTTGCACGCAATAGGTTAGTGGAAAGATGTTAAGAAGAATGTTGATTGTTTCGACCACAGATTGATTATGAGACGTGGAGGGGAAAAACCACAACTAGGAATTGAAGTTTCTTGGGCAACTGTGTTGATGATGGTGCCATTTATGAAAGTAACCCAAGTAAAAGAACAGATTTTTGTTTTGATTTTAAAGTTTATTTATTTCAGCAAAGACAGAGAGAATAGTTTTCTGTTGATGCCTGGGACTGGACACAGGACCTCATTCATTGAAAGCTTGTGCTCTACTTCTGGGAACTCCCTCAGGTTTCATGGACAGGATTTTTGAGGAGAAGATATTGAAAATAAACTTCTCTTCCCTCTCCCCTCCCCTTCTCTGTCCTCCTTCTCCTCCTCTTGTTTTCTTTATCTTCCTCCTCCCCTCTTCCTCTCCCCCAGTCTTACTGCTCCAGAGTAAGAGATAGAAAAAGAGACACACAGAGAGGAAAACACCAAAAAAACCCTGGGGGTTTCTCTAGTACAGTGGAGGCTGGGTTAAGCCTAGGGTGCACACATGGCAAAGCAGGAAAATTATCCAAGTGAGGTATTTTGTTATCCTAAAACTGTCCTGAAAAATGCTTTGAAATACTCAGTGTCTGAGGTACTTAAACTTCCTTTGTGTGAATGTCTCCATTATATAGTTTCATTTATTGCTTTGGAATTCAGGAGAGAGATCAGGATATAAATAGAAAGCAATGGGAACCAAGATGGAATTCACAGAGAAAGAACAAAGAGGATTGAGGTTAGAACTCAGAGGAGTGCCCACAGTTTACAAAGACAAGTACTATAGGCACAATAAATCATATGTTTGTCAGTAAGAGAGTGTGGTCATCAAGAAATGGAACAAACTATGTGAACAACTTCTCAGGTGTCCTGTTAACATTTGTATAATAGTCTGTCTCTCTTCTACCTTTTTCATCTAATTTCTTGTGAACTCTGTTCATCCTTCAAGTTAACTTATGGGTCACCTCTTTGGGACAGTTTCCCCTGAGTTCCACAGAGAGATTTCAGAGCTCACTTTTTTATGTTACCATTCATCTTGATTCTGGCTTATCATGTCACCTTTTCATTGTCATCCGCAGTTGTCACCTCTAATTTGCCAGACAGAGATTTTTGATGTCATATCATAGTTATCAGTACATCACAATGTGAGCTATGTCCCTAGTGGCTTGAGTGGTAATTGTATAGAAGATTACTTAATATTAATTTGCTGAATAAATTTAAAAAGCTATTGAAAAATAAGGGGAATCTGAATTATTAGTCGTGAAAAAGTCAAATGAATGTTTCATAAGCTCGTTTATATAGTCACTGTTTTCTAGGGGATAAACTTTCTCATTAGTAAAGCTAGATGTTTATTGATGGTAATGTTCTATGTCCTATGACCAGTTTTACTTTAGCAGTCATTAGATTTCTGAGATATATTTTGATTGAAAAAGAATCATTGTCTTTTCTATCTACCTTACTTCGACCTAGGTCTTGAAATGGGCATTGTCTGAATCTAGATGATATTTCCTCTCAGTCTTCTATGTGTTTTTGTTACTTTTATTTTCCATGAGAATTTCTGAATACTGTGCTGTTAAGGCTCACAGAGCCAGCAATGTCCCAGATACATGTCAGCAGGTGTGGAAAGGCTATGGACGAGAAAAATGCCATCACTTCCTCAGTAATTGAAACAAGGAAGAGGACAGGGTGCACTGGGACTTGACAAAGGATTAACCTGTCTCCCTTGCTGTAGAGCAGTAATGGGCTCATCTGTTACTCATGGCACTGCTTGTCACCATATTCCAGAGGTGACACAATTTCTAGCACACATGTCCAGGATCCCTGCTCAAAAATCTGATAAAAGAAGATGTGCAGACAGACCTAGAAATTAATCTGCTCTTGGTACATACTTCAAAGTTTATGTTTTGTTTTGTTTTCTATTAGCTATGGATATGAGTATAACGCATGTGCCTACTGGCTCATTAAGTTTTAGGTAGGACAAGGAGATTCGACACAAGGCTGAAAGTTATGATTCAGGGTTCATATTCCTTCTTAAGATGATTTGAATGATTATTTGTAGTAAAGGAAACTCAAGATATTTGCTTGGAGAGTATTGGTGAAGTAGTGTTATTCATACAACCAAGTGAAATGTTCCTAGCATGGTACCTGATGCTATAAAAATATAATCAGAGCTTCATGATAATGAATATTATTATATGTTGACTAATTAAAAGAAAAATATTTTATATGCTAGTGAAAAAATAAGCATTTTGTGCAGAATCTAATTTTGCATCATGAGTATGGGGGCTCAGGTGGTAGCACAGAGGGTTAAGTGCACATGGGCCAAAGCACAAGGACCTGAGTCAGGATCCCAGTTCAAGCCCCCGGCTCCCCACCTGCAGGGGGAGGGGAGTTGCTTCACAAGTGGTGAAGCAAGTCTGCAGGTGTCTATCTCGATTTCTCTGTCCTATCCAACAATAGCGACAGCAATAACAACAATAATAACCACAACAATGGTTAAACAACAAGGGCAACAAAAGGGGAAAAATATTTAGTATGCCAAGTATGGAAGGTGGAAGGATAAATTTGATAGTAGTAGATGGTAACAATTTTCAGTGATAGATAGCATGTGACATGTATTTTTAAGTGTGAAGCTGTCCAGTACACATGATTTTGTAAAGCAACAGCAAATAAACTAATCAAAATATAAAACATGTTTACAATGTATATATATTCAGTACATTATTTATAATAGTAAATTGTTCCAAGTAAAATAACTGTTATTCTGGAATTGGCTATATATCTCAGGGCATGACCTCAAAGTAATATTATAAAGTTAATTTTTAAAAAGATGACAATAAGGCTACCGGGAAATACCATTGCATACACATGGTTATTTATAACCATATAAAAATATACATATGGGAACAAGTCCAGAAACCAAATGTGCTAGAATAGTGGTTTTTGAGTAAATGGTTTTCTCTTTACATTGAATTTAAAACCTTTTAGTTGAATGACTTATACATTTAAGGAGGTGTTTAAAGGTTTCTAATGACCTCTAACACTGACATTTCACAATGGAACTATACATGTCTAAATCTTTCTTGTCGACAGGAACCAAGAAAACCAGAAAATCTCAAACAGTATTTGACATATTGAGTAATAAAATATAGTAATGGCAGATTTATGTGATTTACTTAAGGAAGAAATTGTAGCTAGGTAGGAGTTTAGATCATTGTTTTTGAATTCAGAGAAGTGTTGTGTTGAATCCTGGTTATGGTCTATAGGGAAGGTTCATAATCTCCCTGAGCTTTGATTCTCTTCTTTGTAATGTGGCGATAATATCTCTTCTATAGGGATTTGTAAAGAATTAATAAAGTGAGATAATAAATATGAAATACTTAACACGCTGCTGAATTCCAATAAGTGCTTAGAAAATCGTAACTGCTTAGTCTGTTTCATGTGATACACTCCTTAGTTCTTCCAGGGTTTCTGTAGAAGGAAAGAGCCAACTATTCACTATCTTTTCTTTTCTAGTGGAGAATAGAATGCCTAGGTTTGGATATAGTAGTGCAAAGTCTGCATAATCCAGGTAAAAAAAAATCACTAAAACGACAAATATAAAGGGTAGGCAGTGGCACACTCTGCCAAGCACACATTAACTAACACATTATCACCATGCTCAAGGATCTGGATTCCAGCTTCCACTCCCCACCTGCAGGGGGAAGCCTTACAATTGACAAAGCAGTTCTGCAGATATCTTTCCTTTTTTTTTTTTTTTGCCTCCAGGGTTACCACTGGGCCTCAGTGCCTGCGCTATGAATCCACTGCTCTTGGAGGCCATTTTTCCCATTTTTGTTGCCCTTGTTGTCCTTACGTCTATCTTGTTACTTCTCCCTCTCTGTCTCCCTCTCCCTCTCAATTTCTTTCTGTCCTGTTCTTCTTCTAGCGTTTGCCCTTCTTCCGTAGCCAGTCAACAGCGTCAGGTTGAGCCTGATGTAAAGTTTCGAGACCTCCTTTGAATCTGGAGAGGTGGCAGTCATTGACTATGTGGGTCATAGTCTGTCTGTAGCCGCAGGGGCAGTCCTGTCAAATAAAAATAAAACAGAAAGGAAAAAATGGCTGCTAGGAGCCATGGATTCGTAGTTCTGACACCTAGCCCCAGTGATAACCCTGGTGACAAAAACGAAATAAGACAAACAAACAAAAAGCTCTCACACATTTAAGTAACATGAAGTCTAGTTTCATTCCATGAATTCTGTCTTTCTACTATCAAGAGAATCTTTCAGCGACTTACTCAGAGTAGCAAAAACCATTGTTGCTCTTCAATTTCTGTTGCTCTTCTATTTCTGATATGATCTTGAGACTAGAAAACATTATTATTTTTATTATCTTTATTTATTGGATAGAGACAGACATATGGGCCAGGTGGTGACAGACCTGGCTGACCACACACATTACAGTACACAAGGATCTAGGTTCAAGCTCCTGGTCCCCACCTGCATGAAGAACGCTTCCCAAGTTGTGAAGCAGGCCTGTAGGTGTCTATCTCTCTCCTCTCTATCTCCCCCTACCCTCTCAATTTCTCTCTGTCTCTATCCAATAATAAATAAAATTATTTTTAAAAAGATACAGAAGGGGAGCTGGGCCATAGCACAGCCGGTTAAGCGCACGTGGCGCAAAGCTCAAGGACCGGAGTAAGGATCCTGGTTCGAGCCCCGGCTCCCCACCTGCAGGGGAGTTGCTTCACAGGTGGTGAAGCAGGTCTGCCGGTGCCTATCTTGTCTCCTCCTCTCTCAATTTCTCTCTGTCCTATCCAACGACAGCAACAACAATAATAATAACCACAACAATAATAAAAAACAAGGGCAACAAAAGGGGGAAAAATGGTTTCCAGGAACAATGGATTCATAGTGCAGGCACCAAGCCCC
This sequence comes from Erinaceus europaeus, assembly GCF_950295315.1. NCBI lineage: Eukaryota > Metazoa > Chordata > Mammalia > Eulipotyphla > Erinaceidae > Erinaceus > Erinaceus europaeus. The sequence goes on from NC_080178.1 coordinate 19,182,158, forward strand.
AGCAATAACCCTGGAGGCAAAAAAAATTATATATATATATATATATATATATATATATATATATATATATATACAGAAATTGAGAGGGTAGGAGAGTGAAAGAGAGACACCTGCAGTACTGCTTTACCACTCACAAAACTTTTCCCCAGCAGCTTTGGGATGGGGGCTTGAATCTTGGTCCTGGTATATTATAACATGTGCACTCAACCAGGTGTGCCACCACCTGGCCCTGAGACTGGAAAACTTTTTAACTATTTTATGAAGCTGGTGCCTTGAGAATAGTGTACCTTCATACCACATCCTATTTCTATTGCCAACTCCCAAATGCCTAATATCCCAATAATGGCCTGCACTGAGCAGTAGAGGCCCCAGAAGTTTTCTTCTTGATGATGTCATCTGCCATACTTAAAATACCTGACACTGTATCTGTCTCCATCCAGTCTCCAATGTGTAACTGAAGACTCAAGAACAAGTCCCTATTTTGTTACACTAAGCCAAATGTTCAGGACTGAAAATGGGATTCTTAGGGCTAAAGCTGATCCAGTGTGTAGAAACTGGAAGCTGATTAACTGTGACTTTCTCAGGAAAGATTCTGGTGATTAAGTCCATAAAAACTCAGAGCTAGGGAGTTGGGTAGTAGTGCAGCCGATTAAGTGTACAAGGAGCAAAGTGCAAGAACCAGCTGAAGGATCTGGGCTCAACCTGGCTCCCTACCTGCAGGGGGTCACTTCACAAGCAGTGAAGCAGGTCTGCAGGTGTCTATCTTTCTCTTCCCGTCTTCCCCTCCTCTCTCCATTTCTGTCTGTCCTAACAATGATGACATCAATAACGACAACAAGTAAAACAACAATAAAAAACAAGGGCAACACAAGGGAAAATAAATAAATAAATATAAAAAATGTAAAAAAAATTCAAGGGAGTTCAGTCGTAACACAGTGGGTTAAGCGCACGTAGTACAAGGCATAAGGGTCCCGGTTCGAGTCCCCATCACCCCACCTGCAGGGGAGGCGCTTCACAGGCGGTGAAGCAGGTCTGCAGGTGTCTAGCTTTCTCTCCCCCTCTCTATATTCCCCTCCTCTCTCCATTTCTCTCTGTCCTAACAATGATGACATCAATAACAATAATAACTACAACAACAATGAAAAACAACAGGGCAACAAAAGTGAAAATAAATAAATAAAAATAAAGTCAGAGCTAGCATTATCTTTGACATATTTGTACCAGCCTTTCCATCTCTCTTCCCACAAATTTCATTTCAGAAGGCTTGTTATCCTTCTTTCTTTTGAGTGTAGATTATTGTAGAGTCAGTATACCTAGATAAGTTTTCATGAATTTGAAATGTGAGAATTATGTAAGATTTTAATTTTTTCTTTTGAAAAGAATTCTAGATTTACTTTAAAAAGTTTCATTTTTTTAACTCCAGGAGCCAAACATATTTTTTCAAATATATGTATTTTTTTGAAAAAAAAAACTATATATCTCCAAAGGAGACCCAACTCAACATGAACTTTGCTACCATATGACCTACTTTAGAGTTTTATAATACCTCACATTTATGATTCCTATGTCTTGTATTTTTGCATTTATCAAAGTAAATTAGTTAACACAGAGAGAGAGAATTCACAAGACCAAATTATCCTTCAATTAGGCTGGGTTTGAACCTGGGTGGTATACATAGCAAAGCAGCACATTTTGCACTGGCCCTGCAAAAATTTTTTGTAAGTATGTATTTAGTAACATGACACTAATAACTTTCAATAGCTCATAGACTACTTGCATCATTAAAATAAGCAAACACACTGCAAACCAGTGCCTTTATTTATTTGATTTTATAGGAGAGTCAATTTCTAAACATTTTCCAGCTTGCCATTGTTTCTACACATTGCACATGACTCTTTCAAAGGAGTCCAATGATTTTCTGTTTGTTTGTTTTTGTTTTGTTTTCCTCAGGAGTCTTATCTGTTGTCACTGGCTAATTGACTTTCGTCTGCTCACTTGTCCAACATCTTTACATCTTATAGAAATTTGTTTTCTGTTAGTCTTTTCTTTCTTTTCTCTTTCTCTCGCTTTCTTTCTCTCACCTTTTTAATGTTATTGCCAAGACTTCACTGCTCTGAGCCTAATTTTTCATATGGAAAGAACACAGAGCCGGGGGTGGGGGGGGAGAGAATGATAACATAGCACCAAATCTTCCACCAGTAGTCTGGACCAGGTTCAAACCAGTATCCTGAGCATGACAAAGCAGGTCTACTATCCAGAGGATCTGTCATGCTGTCTCTCCCATGATTGGAACTTCAGCTTTTCAACTTCACATGTAGAAGCACTTCATGATTTTTGCATCTTATAGAAGTTTGTTATTTGTTACTCATACCTATTTTCCCTCTCTCTCCCTCCTTTCCTGCCTCCCTCTTATTTCTCCCTTTCTCTCTCAGCAATACTGTAATAGACTCCTACACAGTAACTATTATTTTTTGCATCCTCCACTGAGAGTACACAGGAACTTCTAGATACCATCTGCATCCAGGGGTGATGAAGAGAATGCTTGTGACACAGTCATTAGTTCTTTCTCCCGAAGCACTCATGCTTTGGCTATTGAACTACTATAGAGTCAGCAACTTACTGATCATGGAACTTTTTCAAAAGAAACTTAAATTGTCTCAACTGATGACCAGAGAAGTAAGAAACAAATTCTAATCTGTCCTTGACTCAAATTTTATGGTTATATTAAGCAATGCAACCTATGCTGATTTTGACCAGGAGCAGAGAGTTAGAATATATATGTTTTACTATTCCTCCTCCTCCTTGTTGGTATGCATGAGACCCCTTCTGTTTCATTTGGTTTAAATCCCCCCTGCTTAACACTGCATTCTATTTACATAACACTGTTTTCTATTTACATAACCTCTGTTAACAAGCACCACCCTCCCTCCAGGTCTTTGGTGGTTTAGTGGTAGAATTCTCACCTGCTCTGCCCCCTCTCCTTGTCACACCCTGATCCTCTCCTTGTCACACTCTGATTTTCACCAGCCACTTTTCTCTCCACCCTCTCTATGTCACATCCTGTTTCCACCCTACTTGGCAAGTATATATAAAGACAGCATTGTGAGTTTTAGGGTACTTTAGTTTAGCTTAGCTTGGTATAGATTGCGCTGTGTCCTGCATGAATAAAGAGATACTGCTTACAGCTCAGCCATGAGTCCCTGGTCGTCTGTTACCCGCCCGTGAAGCCAGCCCGGCGAAAACAACATAGCCCGGCGAAAACAACACTCCTTCCTGTTATTATTATTATTTTTTCTTATACTGGGCTGGCTCTCCTTTTATGCTTCTTATCAGGTATGGGGATAAAAAAAATGTTCACAACATATCCCTAACTCTCTAATCCAAATTTTCTGGCAAACCTTAGCTGTCAGAGCACAAGTTTTATTTTCTGTAGAGGTAGTTTCTAGAACTGAAAATTCAATTTCTTTCTTGACCAATTCTGCCCTTCAAAACTAATGTATGCTTATGTACTCTAAAAATATCAGCTCTGAGAATTGGTACCCACAGTGCTCTCTTGGATTTTTTGCATTAGCACTAGGAATCCTTCTTAAGAAGAAATTCTGACTTTAAAAAAAATGAAGGAAATACCATAACATAAGAACGAAACATGAAGGTGTATCTTTATCTGTTTATATTTTTGTGAATGGCATTGAAGTAGTGACTTATATGTATCTGTGTACATGTGCAGGTTACTTTAAGCAAATTAATAGTAATAGGGATTTATACAATGTGTTATACATGTGCAGTCATGTGTATGTGTATGGGATACACAAATATTAGTTTGTTTTATTTATTTATTTATTTTCAGATAGAAAGATCCAGGCAAAGTGGTGAGAGGGAGAGGGAAAAAAAAAGCCGGGGGGGGGGGGCAAGGGGCAAGGAAAGGGAGAAGGGGAAAAAACAGCACCAAAACTACCTTCAAAAAAATGGGGACCAGGCTTGAGCTTGGGCCAGTCACCTGAAAAGCAGATACTATCCAAGTGTGTTATTTTGTCAGTCTTGCCTAGTTTTTATTTTTATATAAGAAATGGCAGTGTAATGTGTCCTGGAGCTCAGCTTCCCCAGAGACACACCCTACTAGGGAAAGAGAGAGGCAGACTGGGAGTATGGACCGACCAGTCAACGCCCATGTTCAGCGGGGAAGCAATTACAGAAGCCAGACCTTCTACCTTCTGCAACCCACAATCACCCTGAGTCCATGCTCCCAGAGGGATAGAGAATGGGAAAACTATCAGGGGCGGGGGTGGGATATGGAGATTGGGTGGTGGGAATTGTGTGGAGTTGTGCCCCTCCTACCCTATGGTTTTGTTAATTAATCCTTTCTTAAATAAAAAAATTAAAAAAAAAAGAAATGGCAGCGTATGTTTTAAGAAAATAATCTAGTGAACCTTAAGTGATAAGAAAGAGAGGCAGAATAATTTAAGAACTGAAACTATTGAAAAAAATCAAAGAAAGAGGAGACCCAGGTTTTTCTGAAAGAAGAATGGGGGAGATTTCCCTTTTGAGGGTCAGAATAGCCTATGAAAAATGGAAGAAAAGTGAAGGTACTGACATATTTGCAAGTTTATTATTGAAACCCATGGTAATTCATGAATAATAACTTATGCTTTCCATGAAGTATGATCTGCTGTCATTAACTGGAAAGAGAATGCCGATGATAGAAACCATAAACAGAATGGAAAAGGTTGAAAAGGGGCGGGGGGCAAGGAAAACAGCAAATAAAAGATTAGAATTTGGCAATTTTGTCTTGAGTTCTAGACCTTTGCAGTTCTTTCTGTAGACATAAAAATGCTTTTTTTTTTTCTGGTCAATCAGAACTGCAATAAGCATCTTCAGAATTTCCTTTCTGCCGTGATGATGTTGTATACCTCTACATGGATCCTGAAGTGCGTCTCCGTTTCCTGAATCGGAAGATATGGGAAATGGTTTGCTCTCTAGGATTCCATCAGTATGTAGTTCACTACTCTCTTGTTGTCTGATGCCTGTGTCCTTTCAAATTCATCTGATTCCCCCTGAAGTGTTTGAAGAGAATGTCCAGGAAAATTAATCTAGCGGTTTATGGTAATGAATAATTTCTTTTCACGTTCAAAAATAAGTGTATTCCATCCCAAACTGAAAGACAGATGAGAGAAATCTTGTGATTAATTATATAAGTTTCTGAAGCTATAAAAAATTGACCTTTACCGCATTTCTTTTTTTAAAATTTTTGTATTGTCTTTATTTTTATTTACTGCATAGAGACAGCCATAAAAGGGTGATGGTAAAGAGGGAGAGACAGTGAGACACCTGCAACACTGCTTCACCACTTGCAAAACATTCCCCCTGCTGGCGGGGACTAGGGGCTTGAACCTGGGTCCTTGTTCACTGTAACATATTCACTCAACCGGTGCGCCACCACCTGGCCCCTTACCTCATTTCTTCTGTTTATGCTTACGATACTTAAAGCTTTACATTATGCACACTGAATCCCCTTATTATTAATAGGGCTTTGGCATAGACATGAACTTTTGATTCATAAACCATTTAAAAATATTAGGTGTGACTTTCAGACTATCTTTGAACTACTCCCTATTTCACATAGGAGGAAATTGAGGGCCGAAAAAGTGATGCGACTTGCCTTAGTTAATTTGGACAGTCTCAGAACTGGAATTCTAGTTTCCTAATATCTAAGTTTATGCATTTTCACTACAGTGACCTACTCTGAAACTGAAGATCTTCTTGCAGAAGATCTGCTCTTTGAGATCAAGCAGAGGAATGTGTGTTCAAACTCTGGAAAGGGGATATTTGTGCCAGCTTATCTCTTTAGTAGCACTGACATATTGTTCATTTAATTTGCTCAGTCTACTACTCCATTAGCCTTATTCTATGGTGGGGTTGGTCCATTTATCCCTGCTTAAAATTTAATCAGACATTTCACTGCTCATCAACACTTTAACAGGACCATTTAGAGCACTGAAACTCCACACATCTCTGCTTAGTTACAGTTAGCTGACAGATGTAACTTTCACTGTCCTCTCTTCCCCCATCTCTTCCAGTTCTACAAGCACAGAGAGTAGTTTCTCTTTATTCTGTAGACAAATCTTAAAAGTAGAAACACAATCAGAGATGAATGAAGAGACACCAACCCCATGTCTCTGACTGACTGGAATGTAGTCATTGGGGAAGTTAGAGACTATATGTTACTTAGAGCTAGAAATCCACTCTCAATTTGTTGGTCTGTAAAGTGAAAGGGTCAGAGAAAAGAGGAAGGGTATAAAATAAATGACCAGGCTTCCCCATCTGCCATCCTTGCCCTGCCTTTCTTAGACTATCCTCTGTTCATACTTGCTCTTTATTCAACTGTGAAATTGGAATCACAAGAGGAATGTTGCATTTCCATTGCCAGGACTTCTCTCCTGATGGAGCAGAAGCCAGGTGGACTGCTTTTGGAGCTGTAAAAGGAAATGTGATAGGTGACAAGGACTCTTGGCATGTAACAACAGGCTTAATTTATTTGGCATTATCAAATCCAAGTTCTCTCCAATCGTCTCCTTTCCTTACCATAGGTATAAATACTGTTTTAACAGGCACAGCAAATATTATTACAAGAAGTCTCTGCTTATGAAAAATATAATTTAAACTGACTTAAAGATTCTTTTATTTGAAATGGCTACAGAATAAAAACAGGGCCAGATTTGATGCTTTGAGAGTATGAAAGAATTTCAGATATTGATATTCTTGAATTGAATCAAATGGTACTAACACAGGTTAATTCTTTTCAACTGAATAAATTATCTAGTACCACAATAATAAACTTCCAAATCAATCATAAAAATTCAATGACATGGAGCAATAAATGTGTTTCCAAGCTTTAACATCTCTGCCTGATTCAAGTCATCTCAGAGGGGCTTGCTTTTTAACATAATGGCAGCTGCATCTTTTTTTTTTTTTCCTCCAGTGTCATTGCTGGGCTTGGTGCCATTTTTTGCCCCTTCTGTTGCCCTTGTTGTTGTAGAATCGTTGTGGTTATTATTATTGCCATTGTTGATGTTGTTCGCTATTGGATAGGACAGAGAGAAATGGAGAGAAGAGGGGAAGACAGAGAGGGGGAGAGAAAGACAGACACCTGTAGACCTGCTACACCGCCTGTGAAGCGACTCCCCTGTATGTGTGGCACCAGGGCTCAGATCCTTACGCTGGTCCTTGCGCTTTGCGCCATGAGCGCTTAACCTGCTGCGCCACCGCCTGACCCCCTCGCAGCTGCATCTTGAGTGAGTGATTAAACTGTTGTGAGCTTTGCTTGCTCATTTCCTGAAAGACCACAGGGTGATGAGGTTGATTTGTGATGGACTGGAATGGGATGACTGGGCCAATATGGCTCTGCTCCATGTGCAATGTCATTCACCACATCAATAAAAGCAAAGCCAAAATCCACATGATTATCTCAATAGATGCAGAGAAAGTCTTTGACAAAATCCAACACCCATTCATGCTCAAAACTTTACAAAAAATGGGAATAGATGGGAAATTCCTCAAGATAGTGGAGTCTATATATAGCAAACCTACAGCCAACATCATACTCAATGGACAGAAGCTGAAAGCATTCCCCCTCAGATGGGGGACTAGACAGGGTTGTCCATTGTCACCGTTACTCTTCAACATAGTATTGGAAGTTCTTGCCAGAGCAATCAGGCAAGAGAAAGAAATCAAAGGAATACAGATTGGAAGGGAAGAAGTCAAGCTCTCACTATTTGCAGATGATATGATAGTATACATAGAAAAACATAAAGAATCCAGCAGAAAACTACTGGAAGTTATTAGGCAATAAAGCAAGGTATCAGGCTACAAAATCAATGTACAAAAATCAGTGGCATTTCTTTATGCAAACACTAAATCTGAAGAAGAAGACATTCAGATCACTTCCATTTACTGTTTCAGCGAAATCAATCAAATACCTAGGAATAAAGTTGACCAAAGAAGTGAAAGCCTTATATATTGAAAACTATGAGTCGCTACTCAAGGAAATAGAAACTGATACTAAGAAATGGAAAGATATCCCATGCTCATGGATTGGAAGAATAAATGTCATCAAAATGAATATTCTCCCCAGAGCCATATACAAATTTAATGCAATACCCATCAAAGTTCCACCAAGCTTCTTTAAGAGAATAGAACAAACACTACAATCATTTATCGGGAACCTGAAAACACCTAGAATTGCCAAAACCATCTTGAGGAAAAGAAACAGAAATGGAGGCATCACACTCCCAGACCTTAAACTATATTATAAAGCCATCCTCATCAAAACAGCATGATACTGGAACAAAAATAGGCACACAGACCAGTGGAACAGAATTGAAAGACCAGAAATAAATCCCCACACCTATGGACATCTAATATTTAATAAGGGGACCCAAAGGATTAAATGGAAAAAGGAGGCTCTCTTCAATAAATGGTGCTGGGAAAACTGGGTTGAAACATGCAGAAGAATGAAATTGAACCACCTTATCTCACCAGAAACAAAAATCAACTCCAAATGGATCAAAGACCTAGATGTCAGACCAGAAACAATCAAATACTTAGAGGAAAACATTGGTAAAACAGTTTCCCACCTACACCTCAAGGACATCTTTGATGAATCAAACCCAGTTGCAAGGAAAACTAAAGCAGAAACAAACCAATGGGACTACATCAAATTGAAAAGCTTCTGCACATCCAAAGAAACTATTAAACAAACTAAGAGACCCCTCACAGAATGGGAGAAGATCTTCACATGACATACATCAGACAAGAAACTAATCACCAAAATATATAAAGAGCTCAGCAAACTTAGCACCAAAAAAGCAAATGACCCCATCCAAAAATGGGCAGAGGATATGAACAAAACATTCACCTCAGAGGAGATCCAAAAGGCTAACAAATATATGAAAAACTGCTCCAGCTCACTGATTGTCAGAGAAATGCAAATTAAGACAACACTAAGATACCACCTCACTCCTGTAAGAATGGCATACATCAAAAAAGGACAGCATCAACAAATGCTGGATAGGATGTGGGGACAGAGGAACCCTTTTACATTGCTGGTGGGAATGTAAATTGGTCCAGCCTCTGTGGAGAGCAGTCTGGAAAACTGTCAGAAGGCTAGACATGGACCTTCCATATGATCCAGTAATTCCTCTCATGGGGTTATACCTCAAGGACTCCATAATACCCAATCAAAGAGAGGTGTGTACTCCTATGTTTATAGCAGCACAATTCATAATAGCTAAAACCTGGAAGCAACCCAGGTGCCCAACACCAGATGAGTGGCTGAGAAAGCTGTGGTATATATACACAATGGAATACTATGCAGCTATCAAGAACAATGGACCCACCTTCTCTCACCCATCTTGGACAGAGCTAGAAGGAATTATGTTCAGTGAGCTAAGTCAGAAAGATAAAGATGAGTATGGGATGATCCCACTCATCAACAGAAGTTGAGTAAGAAGATCTGAAAGGGAAACTAAAAGCAGGACCTGATCAAATTGTAAGTAGGGCACCAAAGTAAAAGCCCTGTCGTGAGGGGTAGACATGCAGCTTCCTGGGCCAGTGGGGGGTGGGAGTGGGTGGGAGGGATGGGTCACAGGCTTTTGGTGGTGGGAATGGTGTTTATGTACACTCCTAGTAAAATGTAGTCATATAAGTCACTATTTAATTAATATAAGAGGGGGATAATTAATTGTATGTCTCAGAGTTTTTCAAAACACAGACTGAATCTTTTCAATATATAGGCTGTGTAAATGATATGCAGAATCTCTCAAAAGCCTAGACCAAGTAGATCAGAAGCAACCAAGAGCACAGCTATATACAAGATACTGGGTACTGTACAGCAAACCCTAACAAAAGGACTTTTCAAAGTTAACCCAATTACCAAATAATGTGATGATAACATTAACTATCCATTGTCTTTTGGAACCCTAAGACAGCAGGAACCTCACATCTCCACTATAGAGCCTCTACTTCCCCCAATCCTGGAACCCTTGGATAGGGCCCACTTTCCCGTATGCCTCTCCCAATCCATATCAAATAATATTGCATCTGCCGATCACAACCTAAACAACACAACGATTGCTACCTCAACATGCTTCACTTCAGACTGTGTCCAGAGACTTCACGTGTGGAATGACAACCCTTCAGCTTCATTACTCGGGTGAGACCTTTCCTTTCATAGTATACTCTAATTTCATCTCAGGTGGTTCACTTTCTAACCAAGTCCCAAAACCTAGATATACACCAGTTTCTGTGAGAGAGAGCATATGTTCACACGTATCCGTAAACTACTACAAAATATATACCTGAAAGCAGAAGTACACTAGAGTTTGCAGTGAGTACCCCCCTAATACTTCCTCTTCACTATTCCAAGCTTTGGGTCCATGATTGCTCAACAATTTGTTTGGCTTCATATGTTAACTCTCTTTTCAGTCACCAGGTTCCAGATGTCATCAGGATGCCGGCCAGGCTTCCCTACACTAAAGACCCCACCAATGTGTCCTGGAGCTCTGCTTCCCCAGAGACCCACCCTACTAGGGAAAGAGAGAGGCAGACTGGGAGTATGGATCAACCAGTCAATGCCCATGTTCAGCGGGGAAGCAATTACAGAAGCCAGACCTTCTACCTTCTGCAACCCACAATGACCCTGAGTCCATACTACCAGAGGGATAGAGAATGGGAAAGCTATCAGGGGAGGGGGTGGGATATGGAGATTGGGTGGTGGAAATTGTGTGGAACTGTACCCCTCCTACCCTATGGTTTTGTTAATTAATCCTTTCTTAAAAAAAAAAAGACAGAAGGGGGAAAGAGAGGAAGAGAGAGTGACCTGGAGCCATAGTCCACTACTTGTGAAGCTTCCTCTCTGCAGTGAGGTACTAGAGGTACAGTCACTCCACTGGGCACACCAACTCAAACCAAATATTCTTATCTTTATATCTAATTTTGGCCCTGATGAAAAAATGCTTTGCTCCAGTAGGAACTAATAAATATTAAATTTAGTTCAAAAAAAAAAAAAAAGCTACTTCAGACATGACTTTATGGAATCAAAGGAGGACAAGAAAGTGAGTGGAAATTCTTACACACTTTTCCTAAACTCTTCTTGCATCTTACCTATTGCCTAAGATAAGTCACAGGGTCAGGCCAAAGCTGTGCTGTTAAGGTACAATAGGATTACATAGGAAAGTTATGGATTGGTGGTCAGACAGTGGCGCACTGGGTTAAGCGAACATAGTACAAAGTGCAAGGACGCTCAAGGATCCAGTTTGAGCCCCAGCTCCCTACCTACAGGGTGGCCACTTGACAAGCAGTGAAGCATGTCTGCAGGTGTGTCTCTTTCTCTCCCTATCTCCCCCACCCCTTTCAATTTCTCTCTGTCCTATCCAATAAAAATGAAAAATGGCCATCAGGAGCAGTGGATACATAGTGTTGACACTGAGCCCCAATGATAACCCTGAGGTAAAGAACAAACACCTCATCACAGACCCCTGCAAGCGTCAACCTGGCTGTGACCTAGCACGTTATGATTGGGCCCTCCTCAATTGCTATCGAACAGGCCATGGCCGGTGCGCCGCTATGTTCCATCGCTGGGGAGCCAGAGACACCCGAACTGCCCCTGCAGCTACAGACAGACTATGACCCACATAGTCAACGAGTGCCACCTCTCCAGATTCAAAGGATGTCTCGAAACTTTATATCATGCTCAACCTGACGCTGTTGACTGGCTACTGGAAGAAGGACAAACGCTAGAAGAAGAAGTGATAACCCTGGAGGCAAAAAGAAAGAAAAAAGAAAGGTTATAGATTTATAATAGGGTGAAGAATCAGACCAGTACATTATGTCAGTTGATGAAAGACATAATATTTTCTACCTAATGTAAGGAAAAAGGAACCTTGCCACTATACTAAGGCAAGAAAAGGACATACATTTTGAATATAAGAAATAAAACTGCCTTTATTCAAGATAGTATGTTAGCTTTATGAAAGAACCCGAGACATATACCAAAACTGTTAGAGGTGATAAGCAGATTATCAAGGTAGCAGGGTACCAGATTAATGTATAATAATCTATTATGTTATTATATATTAGCAGCTAAAATTTTAAAATAAACTTGAACAAAAATAGCTAGGAATATATATATTCTCCAGGATTATCGCTGGGGCTCAGTGCCTGCACTATGAATTCACTGCTCCTGGAGACTATTTTTTTCCCTTTTTGTTGTTCTTGTTGTTTATTGTTGTTGTTGTTATTGCTGTCATTGTTGTTGGATAGGACAGAGAGAAATTGAGAGAGGAGGTGAACACAGAGAGCGGGAGAGAAAAACACCTGCAGATTTTCTTCACCTCTTGTGAAGTGATCCCCCTGCAGGTGGGGATCTGGGGGCTCAAAACAGAATCTTTGAGCTGGTCCTTCGGCTTTGTGCCATATGAGCTTAACCCACTGTGCTACCACCACCCAGCCCCAGCTAGGAATATTTTTTATATATTTATTTATTTTCCCTTTTGTTGCCCTTTTTGTTGTAGTTATTGTTGTTATTTTTGATGTCATCATTGTTAGATAAGACAGAGAGAAATACAGAGAGGAGGGGAAGACAGAGAGAGGAAGAGAAAGATAGATACCTGCAGACCTGCTTCACCACCTGTGAGGCGACTCCTCTGAAGGTGGGGAATCTGGGGGGAATATTTTTTATATGTAAGACCTTAGGACTCTAAACTTTAAGATGTTGCTGAGAAAAATTGAAGAATACCTAAATACATGGAAAGTTATGTATTATTCCATTTTTATTAGGATGACAAGTTTTCCTAAACTGTTCACAAACAGACTTAAGGTAATTTTGGGGGGTGACAGATATATTCTGAATTTGATCATGGTGATGAGTTGCTCTATTACATATATTTGATAATACTTAACAAACTGTATACTTATAATTGACCAGTTTTATGAGTTGCACATTGTATTTCAGTAAAACTATATACTAAGTTTTTAGGTAAATTTATTTTTGTCATTAAGTCAGAGGAGTCAAAGTTCTTTATATCCCTTAACCTAGGTAGGTCTTAATGTACTAGGAAATACTGCTATAATATTTTTCCTTAAACATGAAAATGAACTTTAAGGTTAATGGACACTTACAGGCTTATATGGGCATGGAAACTGCCCTTTCTCTAAAAAGATCTGTATTTGTTAAGATATAATGCCTTTTCTTCAGAGATTCTGCTTGGGACATGCATGTCTTATTGTAGGAATATGCAGTCAGGATGGACAACTATGCTTTGGTGTTCTAGTGCCAAACAGAATTATCTAGTGCCAGAGGATAGATCGCTCAGAAATCGGAAAGGGCCAGACTAACAGAGCAGGAAATAGTAATGCATTCTCTTTCTTTGCTTTGCCTTACCTAGCTTTCCTTTCTGATTTATTCATTTTTCCTTTTTCACTGCGAGGGTTATCACTGGGGCTTGGTGTGCATAACAAATTCATATATATATATATATATATATATATATATATATATATATATATGTGTGTGTGTGTGTGTGTGTGTGTGTGTGTGTGTGTGTGTGTGTGTGGTGTATACATATATATATTCTAGAGATAGAGGTAAATAGAAAATGGGCAAGAAAGAGGAAGATTGAGAGAGAGAGATAGAGAGAGTGGTAGAGAGAGGGAGAGGGAGAGAGAAAGAGAGAGGGAGGGGGGGAGAGAGAGAGAGAGAGAGAGAGAGAGAGAGACATATACCATTTGGGAACTTGGGAAGCTGTCTTCTGCAGGTAGGAACCAGGGACTTGAACCAGGTCTTTGTGCATGGTTATTGTGTGCTCTACTGGGTGAGACACCACCTGATTCCTACTTTTCTTTTCTTGCCATTTGTTGTAATTTTAATTTAAAAGGCACTTGGAGGTTGTGTAGTAATAAACAATTATTAGCTAGGTATAGGTATAGGTTGCTCATGGCTGTAGAGGGGTCTAAAAGTTTAGCAGAGTCACACATGTTCAGTTCCCAGGAGTAGTAGCCACGGTGGATACCTGGAGCATCTCCGTCGAGATGCTTCTGCCAAGAAGCAGCAGCAGCCAAAGAGAGTAAGCTGCTCCAAGTCTGTGCTTTTATACATTCCCTTCTGTGTCCCTGCCTCAGGCTGATGTCATTGGTATGTTAATAGTCCCAGACTCCTGTTGGGGTCACCGCATATTCCTAGTTTGGGATAAATATATTTCTCTCTTTAGAGGATTGTCTCTTCGCTGATTTATTTTTGGCAGCGACTATCTCATTGACTATATTGTAATAGTTATATTGTGAATGGAGAAGGAGAAATTCGTTGACTCTGGCCAAAATTCCATTGCGTTACCTAGCATTGAATAAATATTCATTACTAATAGCTTGTTCAACTGAATTTAACTGATACCTTGACACAGCAAAAAAATTTATGTTCTTGGGGCTTCTGGTTAAACACACACAGTACAGTGTGCAAGGACCTGGGTTCAAGGCCCTGGTCCCCACCTGTAGGGGGAAAGCTTCATGAGTGGTGAAGCAAGGCTGGAGGTCTCTCTCTCTCTTTTTCTCCATCTTTCCCTCCCTTCTCAATTTCACTCTGTCTCCACAATAATAAATATTTTTTTAGAAAGATTATCTTCTCAAATAACTATTTACTCACCGTATGCGTCTTTATTTGGAGAATCCTTACTTAGTGCAAGTACTAAAATGTGTTACTAAGTAATGGATGGGGTATTAAAGAAGGAAGACGGTATCTAGGGGTTTGTATTGATTGATAAACACAGATCTACATAACACAGGACCTAAAAAGTATTTTTAAGGCATTTTTGCTTGAACACATTATTTGTGATAAGAAAATGAGAAACAGAGAACTTCTCTGTTACAGGTAACAAAGTCAGATAGGGATGAATCTCAGAACAAAATTATAGGGTGGTAGTGTCATTGCCTTTTATTCTAATATTCTTACCACTATGCCTTGCTATATAATTTAAGACTAGTACATGTTGAAATAGTACATTTAGTAAAAGAGACATTTCTTAAATGAGAGTTGTGCTGGCACCCTGAATCTGAATGTTATATATTGATTCTAGTCAATATTGTTGGTGTTCAAAGAATTCTGTATTTGCAGACCCACAGCATTGTTTTAGTTTGTAAGAGGAAGAAAGTGTCTGGGCAGGGATTTTAGTATCTTCTGGTAGTAAAAGAGAGTGACAGACTCATAGAATTTGATTCTGTTTTCAATATTTTATAACACGTTCACTTTCTTTTGAATGAATGGTGGTTCCAGGATGAATTTCTTTTCTAAAGGTCCTTATTCTTTAAGAAATATAGACATGGCTATAAAAACAATTTAGTCTTTTACTTCATTGCCTCCTTTTTTCAACTGGTAATGAATTGTTGGCTGAGGCCAGAAAGGCACATAATAGGCAGTGGGAAAACCCTTCATCAATGCAGAGATTTATCTCTGAATTGTCTGAGAAACATTTCTTTATACAATAAATATTAGAGGTAGGGAATATGGACAACAAGGGACAAATAGGCTATAAAGAGACATTTATCAGCATGATGGTAAATATCAAACTTAAAAATAAAGAATTCTATAAAACACAATCAGCCCCTAATTTTTTATTTATGTGCTACTTTTGATGGGATCTGCCTTCAGTACATTTCCTTAAACAAGTTCATTTTAGACTTCCACACAGAGTTTTTCCATGGCTCTTTTGTATACAGTGCTAAAGTTTATTGCTATGTAATATTAGCTTTTATCGTTTGATTTAGTTTATTAATTTAATAGAGTTCAGCTTATTCCATTCCCTGTGCTGGATAAGTATCAGGTCACTTATTCAGGTCATTACACACACAGTTGTTTTTTCTTCTATTTTCCATAGAGAATTTCCCAGGTTATTCTTAGATAGTCTTTTAGAAAATGCTGAATGCATAGAAGTTGTCAATGATTAGCTACTGATACCTTTCTGGAAATGGCTGCCCTCCCTTAAGACTCAACTTAGTTTTTCTAAACAATTATTTTTAATCTATTACTAATTTTATGTGAACTCTTCATTGTAGAACCTATGTGATCTGCCTTTGTTTTATAGTTATTTTTTGTATGGTTTCTCACATCATGCAGGAGCCCCCTGCATCATACAGATTGTGTTTATTTTTATTTATTTATTTATTTATTTATTTTCCAGAGCACTGAAGCTAGGACATGGGAGCCTCAGACACAAAAGTCTTTTTACATAACCATTATACTATCTCCCCAGCTGTATTGTGTGCTATATTTATAAGTGCCTGCATTTGACTGAAGAGCAAAGACTAGAAGTAGCTCTGAATAATGGACGCTGAAATTTGATTTACAAAGAATCATATTCTGATTCATCATCTATGACTCTTTATCCAGAACATTAAGATTGTGGAGTACCACTGGATTTGCTCACTGCTTTTGATCATCATCTTTATATAAACAGAAACATTAGAGGTCGGTGTTTCAATGGAGAGATTAAAACTGCAACACACATTGTATGCACATAACTTATTTCCGTACTAATCCCCAAATACATGTTAACACCCACAAACTAGGTTAGGAATCCTCATTTTATTATTCAGTATTGCATCAATTGATGTCATCAGGGGTGGGGATATTTGCACTGGCTTAAGTAAAAAAAGACCTGTATTTCTTAGTTTAGTAGATTAATTTGCAATGAGGTAGAATCAGTATATATCTAGAGTTAAAATCATTAGCATTTACTATGTTACAGAAAAATCCCTGGTACAGCTTGAATTGTTACAGCTCTGAAGTGTTACAGCTCTGAAGTGTTACAGCTCCAGAGTGTCACAGCTCTAGTGTAGCTGAGAACAAGGGCAGAGCTGATTGGTCACAGAATGTACTCAATCAAAGGCACAAGTGGATTGGCTATAATCAGAGTCCTCCAGAAGTGTGCAGATTCCAGCAAGTATGCAGGATTACTGATTTCAAGTATATATGTGATACTGACTTTACATGAAACATTTAATTTATTTTTTAAAGTTTTATTTATTTATTTATTTATTTATTTTGGGTAAAGGCAGAGAAATTGAGAGGGAAGAGGCAATATGAAGGAACAAAGAGAGAGAGAGAGAGAGAGATATGCAGCACTGCTTCCTTGCTCATGAAGCTTCCCTTGCAGGTAAGGGCTGAGGGGCTGAACCCAAGTCCTTGTGTACTATACATACTGTGTGCATTCTACCAGTTGTGCCACCACCTGGCTCCATATGCCATTTATTATTTATAAAAATCTTGACTCAGTTACTTCTAGTTCCTACAAGGTATAGATAGGACAACAAAGGCTCCAATTTTTCAGGCAACTTCCTTGAAGTTACTTATTTCAAAACTGGAAGTCAAATTCGGACTTAAAGATTTTAACATCTTTGATACGAAACTAAATGTTGCATATCACAATAGGTGCCTTTGAAGGGTCATATTCCCTTAATCAACTTTAGGGAACTTTAGCATCTCAGTTTTTATTCTATCCGTATCCCCAGTAATCAACAATCTAATTGGTATTTAGTTTGTGTTCAATAAATATTTCCTGAATAAATGTATGTGTAAGAAGGGATTCTCCTTTGGGTCTTTACACTGACCTTGGATGGCTTCTCATTTTATTTATTAAAACACAGTATAATGTAGAGACACTAAGAAGGACAAAGAGGATCAAATAATCAAGTTAAGATGTTTTATTCTAAGCACTAATAAGCCAACACTGGAATAAAAGTGCTGAACATAACAGATTTCCCCCCCTCCTTTGAAGAGTACAATTACCCATGAAATAAAGGACAAGGATAGTTTGTAGTTGCTCTATGAAATAATAGCATTTATCACAGGGGATAATGAAATTTTTGATAATAGAGTTTTGCCTCCCTTCACCAAGTCTATCTTGCAACTTACATTCTTAATGAAGGAAAAGACCAACAAGCCACAAACAGATTTTTTTTTCTTTGAGAGATAAAGCAATTAAGGAATACAAAAGAAAGGGATGAAAAAAGCTCCAACAAATTGGAACAGCTATGTGCATTATAGTAAAATCAATAACATCAGACTAATTCTTAAAGCAAAAAGTCTATTCAAGTATCCAGTCATTACAAAGAAATCTCAACTTAGAAGATTACAGTAGAATTAAGCCAAAGCGAAAATTTGAGGTTGCAAGCAGAGCATGCAAAAGGCAGTTTTTTTTTTGTTTTTTTTTGTTTTTGCTTTATAAGGATGTCATTTCATTAACTATATCCTTACACAGAAGGAGGCATATAGATATTCTCAAATTGACAGAATCATGGTAGAGTGCACAAGAGTTAGGGTTCACTTCCTTTCAAATGAGCTACCAGTCATTTCAGTTTCATTCACCAGTTAGCAATATTGTTACATTTGAAGGCATGAGTACTGTGTGGATAATGCAGGAATAAATTGCTGCTCAAAAGTTCTTACCCTCACTGCTGATTAAAAGCAACTCCTACTCATCTCTCAATTATCATATCAATTGCTATCTCCTTTGGGACAGGGGCCCTGGCTTCCATAGCAGAGTGAATTACATACTTTTCTGGGCTAGCCTGCTATTTTGTTCCTACAGTCCTCACTGCATACCTCATAAAGTTCTTAGTCACTACAATGTTACTATTTCCTTATAGCTGACCCCTCCTATTATTAGCAGAGTCAGCATAGAGGCAGGTGATAAGTGTTTTTTGAGGGACTAGTTAAGGATGAATCTAGAAAGTAGACCAGTTGTTTCAGTCTGTGACCAATTAACAGCCTCTGTCAATTGGGTTTATAACACTCATTTATCCAACAAGTATTTTTTAAAAATAAATTTAAAAAATATCTTAAGCATCTTGTTAGTCAATCATCATGCATAATAAATAAGAAATGATAGCTCTTATAGAAATCTCACTTAAGGGAGTTGGGCGGTAGTGCAGCGGGTTACATGCATGTGTTGCAAAGTGCAAGGACCAGTGTAAGGATACCTGTTTGAGCCCAGGCTCCCCACCTGCAGGGGAGTCGCTTCAAAAGCAGTGAAGCAGGTCTGCAGGTGTCTATCTTTTTCTCCCCCGCTCTGTCTTCTGTCTTCCCCTCCTATCTCCATTTCTCTCTGTTCTATCCAACAACGAAGACAGACAACAATAATAACTGTAACGATAAAACAACAAGGACAACAAAAAGGGAATAAATAAATAAAAAGAAATCTCACTTAAGGGACTTAGTAAAACTATTACAACATTTTCCCACAAAGTAGATTTAATGTTATATATTTTACTACAATGAAAATTATTACTGGTCTTTTATCTTCTTCACAAGTATCAAAGAATTGGAAAGACAGGGAAACTACTTGAGATTGAAGGAGGTGAAAGGGTCATGATTAAAAAAAGCAGCTCTTGATTCTGTAACTGCCATCTTTTGCTTTAAGTGGCTCAAACCAGGATCCTTGTGCTTTGCACCACTTGTGCTTTACCCACTGTGCTACTGCCTGACTTCCTTTTATTTTGCTTTTTTTTTTTTTTTTTTTTTTTTACCAGAGTTCTGCTCAGCTCTGATTTATGTTGGTGTGGGGAATTGAACTTGGGACTTTGGAGCCTCAGGCATGAGAGTCTCTTTCATAACCATTATGCTATCTACCCCACCCTAAAAACATATTTCATTGATGATTTAATAGTGGTTTATAAGACCATAAGATTACAAGGGTATAGTTCCATACCATACCTACCACCACAGTTGTGACCCTTACCCCTTGGCTCATCCCCACTTCCTCTCAAGGATAACCACTATAATTTTCACAAGGTTTTAGCAATGGTTTAACATTCTTTTTAAAATGAGTTCATGTGTTTTAGTTCTTTATACTACACATATAAGTGAAATCATACAGTAGTTGTCCTTCAAAGAAATGCAGGTCATCCGGTAATAGGTGTAAATTATAGCAACAAGAGTACTTGAACACAAGCAAAAAATTGCAGAACCCCAAGATATTATATATGATAAGAATGAGAAAAACAAACAAAAAAGTTTCTAGAAAGATTAAAATGTATGAGAGAAATATAGTGTCGTTTAACAAATCACAGAGAACTGTATTATGTAAATGATAGAGACATTTCTAATCTCAATAATATTCATGACTTGATATTGTCATTGTAAGTCAGAAGTGTTTTTTTCTTGGAGAACGTTGGACATTTTTGTTAGTTTATTTTGATAGAGACAAAGGGAAGCTGAGAGGGGAAGGAGAGAAAGAGTGGGTTGAAACACTATTCTGCTCATAGAATTCCTTCACCTCCCTTGGGTGTTGTCAGGGGGCTTGAACCCAGGTCCTTGTGCATGGCAACATGCATTCTACCAAGTGTGCTACTTACTGCCTAAGCCCTAGTTCCTTTCTTTTGTTTATTTATACATATGTAATATTTGCGAATTTTGCCTCACAGGTACTTTTTTCCCCTCTCACACACAAAATAGATCATCTTTGCTATTCTAACATTCCTGGAGTCCCACAAGAAATCCGCTGATTTAATCAGTTTCCCATAAAATTAAGGTTTACTAGTCTTTAATCTGTCATTGTCTCAAGTAAGATGTCAGTGTAGAAGCTTTATCTTTCTCTTTTTTTTTTCTGATTTTTTGCAGTTAGGGAATATATATATATATATATATATATTGCTGTATATATGTCAATAATACAGTATTAATACATCCATAATTTTTCTTTTATATTTAATCCTTCCACTTTAGTCAAATAGGTATTTGTTGAGAACCTATTATGTGGGAACAATAAGAAAGATATTTCTGTAATTGAAAAACTCACTTTGATGAGGAGTATAGACCCTCCAAATAGCTATTCTATGACTGTGAGTGATATATAAGTAACCATTTTTGAGAAGGAGCCTCTCTTTTTCTGTTGCTGTTCCTTTTTCTTTTCTTTTCCCTCCTTGCACATAGCTATGTAAGCACAGGCGCAAGTTTCTAGCATCTGTGATGTTGTATAGGGAACTGCAATTCAGCCATTCTTCAGGCTGAGGAATGCCAAGAACCACAGGTGTCTCTGATAACTTCTCAGTTGATTTCACCTCTTTACTCCTCTCTCCTATAGTAAAATTCAGAGTCCTTGGTGTCTGCAGACACCCGCTGGGTACAGAGATTAACTCCAGATGCTGCTTTAGTGTATAATTTACCCAGGCAGAAAGACTTCTCATTAAGACAGAATTCTGTCAGCAGATATGCTTACCTGGTTCTTCCTACTGTTTGGTACCTGGATATTCACTGTAATTCTTCTATTGGCATACCCAGTATTAACACTGTATCATCCCAGGAGTAATTGTATAACCAGGTCTTTATCACAACACAATCATTTTTTGACATGCCAACATTTGGAGTGAGAATTCTATCAATCTAAGAATGTAAGTATAATACAAATAGATGGGTATTGATTGACCTGTTATTATTTACAGATATTGTGTGAAGTGTTTTGTGTGGAGTTTACCCATTTAATTTTCAGCACTCTATGGGGTAGATACCATTCTTTTGTGTTATATTTATAATGGAACACAAACTTGGAATGTTTATGCCAACAGAACAAGGAATGGACAGATCTAAATATTCTGGTCTTAGCAGCACACTCTTAGCCATGAGATTTTATTGATTCAGATTTTGTGCTAAACTTGTAAACGGCATTCAGTGTGGTTCTGATTAAAAACTAATAGTGTTTCTCTAGAGAAAGTGCTTATATTCTTATTTTTACTTGGTCTGCATTAGAATTACTAGCATGCAGTTTAGTGTAATTAGTATAGTTTACAGAAAAATTCACTTTGTTCCAACTTACTTATGGGTATCATCATTATCACCTGCCTTCTCCGATTATTTGTTCCCTTCTTTACTACATTCTTGCTGCTAACTCTTTGTCATGTAGAACATTGTTTTCCTATCACATCTGTATCAAATTATCAAAACCTTAGTGACTTAAAATAATGCAAATTTGTTATTTTACAATTTTGAATTGTAAAATCGTTTGGAAGTCTGAAAATGGACTGAAAATCAGGGAGTTACCAGGGCTTTCAGTCATTATGCTCAAGATCAAAAGAACAAACAACTGATATATAAATATTCTGGTCCTAGCAACCATCGTCATTTGCAGGCTTTAGGGAAGAACCTATGGTACTCTGTTGGTTCTTCTCTCTGCTATAGGTTCCTCCATTCCTTAGCTCATTTGGATACTGCCTTTCCAGCTCCTCCCTCCACTTTGAAAGAGCTTGCTTTCTATTTGTGTTGTGATTGCCAGCTGTGTTAACACAAGAAGCCTTTTCATGTGAAAGTGAACTGATTCGCAACCTTAATTTCATCTGCAACTCTAATTCTCCCTTATTTGATAGCATGGCATTTCCACAAGTTCTGGGGACTTGTGGGCATATTTGGGGGCTCATTATTTTGTTTACAATCTGAACTGTATAGTTTTTCCTCCTTTCATCTAGAGTTCCTACCTGCTTATCTCTGCATTCTTATGCAAAGCTCTCCCTATCTTTTCATTATCTGCTGCCTGGTGATAATCTGTGAGTGATTATATTTCATTTAATAGTTGTAAAAGACTTCTTATTGGGATGGAGCTAAGATTAGAATTCATGTTAGGGAGAACTAGGAATATGCATAACATGTTCTCAGTAAACCCTAATAAATTCTCCTCTTTGTTGGAACTACTGGGAATCTTTCTTATTTCCTTGTTAGCCAGTTTTCAAGGTTCTAAGGATCCAGAGACATTCATTCAAAGGCATTATTTGTAATCAACCACATTATTAGTATATGAATTTCTAGACAATCTGACTTCTTTTACAGATGAAGAAACAAAATTTTAAAAAGATAAAAATGACTTTCCCAAAGTTGTATGTCCATACAACTGAGTTGGAACTGAAGTTCTAATCACTATTTTTTCAGTTCACTATGTTTCCTTCCATTATGTAAGATGCCCCTCCCCCAACAACCCTTTTCTACTGACTCTAGTGTATTTAGTAACTTGCATTGACCACAAGGCTCTATAGTAGACTATAGCTTAATTTCTGGTTTTTGCTCTCTAATTTAAAAAGATGGGATGAGAGTATGTATTTTTCTTGGAGAAACGCTCTTACTCAAGGTAAGATGTTCTTTGCACGTGTATGTTAGTGGAATAATGGGATTTGATTACTCTAGAGGAGGAGCAAGGGCAATGACTGGAGTCTTGAGTAATAACAGCTACTATTTCTGAACACTTCCATTATGCCAAGGCAGGCACTTCAGTGACCATAGTTATTGGCATTTTGTCACTTAATCCTCTCAACACCCTTCTGCCTCCTTGTAGTAAATGTTACTGAGATTTGTCAATATCTTATATTGACAAATATTGTCAATATAAGATATTGACAATATTTGTCAATATCTTATCTATTTTTCTC
The DNA here is from genome assembly GCF_950295315.1 of Erinaceus europaeus. NCBI lineage: Eukaryota > Metazoa > Chordata > Mammalia > Eulipotyphla > Erinaceidae > Erinaceus > Erinaceus europaeus. The sequence continues at coordinate 19,205,606 of NC_080178.1, forward strand.
CAGCACAAACACACACACAAAAACAACTACTTTTCAGCCCCATGGTGCAAAGGAGTCACAAGGTCATAACCCAGTCACAAAGAGAATGATAGACTTCACTTCCAGCAGGAGACCTTGTGAAACCCAGTAATATACTTCAAACTGCCCCCTCCAAACTACCCCAGAGACAATGACAAAGGTCCTTACATTCCCTGCTGCTGGAATTGGGGCTGGGGTGGGGTGTTGACTGTGGGTTGTAGACACCCCTGCCTGCTGATGTAGAACAAACAGCTTGAGTCACAAGTAAAATTAGATGGATGCAGTTACTAAATATTGTGAGGTTTCTAACTGGGCCTAGCTTCAGCTCATATAATAGGTAGTTTATTTTGTCCAGTTAGCTGATGAAACATGGCTAGACTGGTTAGGGGCTGGGTGGGGGCTGGCTGGGGGCTGGGCCTGCGCGCACTGGGTTAAGCATACATGGTACAAAGTGCAAGGACCAGCGTAAAGATCTCCGTTCAAGCCCTTGGCTCCCCACCTACAGAGGGGTCGCTTCACAGGTGGTGAAGTAGGTCTGTAGGTGTCTTTCTTTCTCCCTCTCTGTCTTCCCCTCCTCTCTCCATTTCTCTCTGTCCTAACAAACAACAAAGACAGTAATAACAATGATAAACAACAAGGGCAACAAAAGGGAAAAAATAGCCTCCAGGAGCTTGGTAATTGACAACAGGGATGCAGCAAGTCCATGCCCACCTCACTTCAGGGCATGAGTTCATATCACCTCACCTGCTGATATGCTGATATCCTCATAAAAGATCAGCAAAGTGGAAGGTAGCCACCAGAAGGATAAGATGCTTTAAGGCAGAGTCTGTACGTTTCTTCAGGACTTTCTGTTTCCTTCATTCCCTCATGTCCTTCTTTATTCTGAATTAGTGTCTTCATATTATTTCAAATTCTAAAAATTTATGCACAATTCTAGTTTTCCCTCCATAGTTCTGGGCATTTGCATGTGTCTTTGAGTGGTTTTCAACTTTAAATAAATCCTCTATCTCTCTCCCTGTCTTAAGTGCCTGAGAAGTGTGTCTGCTTCCACTCCTTTGATGAAAGAAAATACTTTGCTCTAAACAAATAAACAAAAAACAAGAGGATCCGGTGAGTGTGGGAAAGGCAGAGAAGAAAGAGAGCAATTTAGCAGAGATAAGAACAGTGGAGATTTATCTGTGAAGCTAGAAAAAAAAAGAAATAAGGGCCACTGGGCACCTAAGTATCCCAGCAATGCAAATACGCTTTCACGGGGGTGCCAATCAGTGTGACATTTCCCTCTTCAGACTGGGAAGCTGTGGAGAGGAAGGGAGTCATGTTTGCCTTTGACTTTGTCCCAGTGAATAACTGAGGTTGAGAAAAGTTGATTGTTGGAAAATAGGCTTGCCTGTGTTCCTGTGCAGTTGGACCTTCTGGTTTCAGAACCAGTCCCAGCTGCTTTGCATAAGGCTTATGGCTATGAGCCACAAGACAACAAGAAGCTGCTTAGTCAATGATTTTAATATTTTTTAACCAGGAAAAGGGTGTTGGTTTACATGTGTGGAAAGTCACAAAGTGAGAAGTAAGAGAGATGTACTAGAGGAATTTTCAATTTCCGTTCTCCCTGGGAAAGAGTTTTAGAGAGGATATGAAGGCTCAAAAGCAGATACACTACACTAGGCGCAAGCCTTTCATATGGCCCAGGAAAGCAGAATTCAGTTCTGTGGGGAAGAGTTACAGTAGCAAGTTTCTGGGAAGAAATTTATAAAAGATTGTTCCTCATAGACCCATAAGAAAGAAATGTATTGCCATGGCCTTAAGCTTTGCATAACCGGAATGAGTTTAAACAAATTAAGGGACCATTATAAAACAACTTAGGTACAGGTTCCTTCAGATCAACTAAAAGATTGCTAAAAAAAAAAAAAGTATATTTCTGAGCTTCAACTCAGGCTCAGAATTTGAAAATGTCTTTAAGCTGATCTGAGTTCCTTCAGAAAATCATATATATATATATATATATATATATAACCACTTTTAGATAGGAGGTTATGCTTGGATGATGTTCTAAGGACACTTTAAATTCTACGATTTTATGTTTTAGATGCTAGACTTGCATTTGCTGTTGACAAGATACACAACTTGCAAGAAATCATTTAAGCCCTCGATTTGTTCATCTGCCCCAGTGATCTTGCATGTATTTGGGAACTTAAAAGTTAATATATATTCCTGATTCCTACCCATGAAAATTCTGACTCAGTCAGTTTAGGGCAATTTTTGGTCACTCTGGCTGGGAACCAATGAACTAAATTATCTCTGAGAATTTTCTAGCATCAAAATGTCATGAGTCTACATTATTGAAAGTTATTAAAAAAAATGTGTTATGTTGCATCTTATGCCCACTATCTCTAGTCAGGATGTTTTAGGAGGTAGCTTTAATTTCTAGACCAAATTTTGATTATTAATGTTTTCTATTCTTTTTTTTTTTCCTTTGCCACCAGAACTATTGCTGGGGCTCAATGCTTGCATAACAATTCTATGACTCTTCATGGCCACCTTTTTTTCTTTTTTTCATATACTTTTCTTATAGAGACTATGAAAACTGGGACTGGAGAAGAGGGGAGGGAGAATAGGAAACACCTATAGCACTGTTCCACCACTTGTGAAGCGTCTACCTGCAGGTAGTGACTAGTGTCTTAATCGCTGGCCCTTGCTCATGGCAATGTGTGTGCTCTACCAAGTTAATGACCATCTGGCCCCTTATATATTTTTATTTTCCAAAATTTCAGTTAGACCTTTAAGAACATATTTTTTTAAATTCCCACCTCCTCCCACTCTCACCATAGCAAATATAGAGTCCAACAACTGTAATGCAAAAAAGATGCCCAAGTATTTGTTGTTGTTATACCTGTCTTCTTCCAGAAGACTGAACTGTATGGATTCCCACGAATTGCATGGCTTACTGGTGACAAGAAAGTTAGTGAAGAGTCCTCTGTAATTTATGGTATACCCTGTGACTACTTTGAGGGATTGTTGTGTAGCTGGGAGTTTTTCTGACCCTTTATTATTTCTTCTCCCAGAGCAGAAATCATGGGCCAAAATGAATTCTAGTCACAATACTGTCTATTTTATGGGGGAAAAATATGTCTCTTTTGTAGAAAACATAAGGCAGGAGGCATGCATGGTTTCTTAACACAGAGGAGAAATTTAAGGAAAAAAAATTTTTTTTTGGTCATACATGTTTTTCTAACTAGTGTAGATGCAAAGCTTATATCAAAGAAAAGAGTTCAGAGACTGTAGTTTATATCATATAAGAAACTCTAACTACAGTTATAAAGCAAGTCTTTTACTGAAAAACGAGATCATTACCAGGTACTCTCAGAGGTCTCAGGCCCTGTAGAGGAAAATTCATTCTCTCTCTCTCTCGTTAAACCAGTACTCAAGAGGAAAATTTTCCATGGGTTTCTACTCACACAGAGTTTGAAGATTTCTGACAAGATAGTCACATCAACACTCAAGCTATTTGTCTACGATAATCCCATTTCTTGGTGTTTTTGTTTAAAATAAACAGGGGATAGATATCCAAATATAACCCTACTGACCTGAAATTATATTTGAAACTCAGATTCTTCCATTATCCCTAAAATATATTGGGAAGAAATTACCAGAATTGATATTTGGACTTAAAATAACTTTTAACTTAACTTGCTCTAGTATAGAATATTTATTTCTAATGCCTTTGAGTATTTCTGTTTATCTAAGACTTTTCCTCATCTAAGAGAAGCAAGTACTTATTTAACAATATACTTTATCATTGCTACCATAGTTGAAACCTTTGAAATTAGACTGATGCTTTGTTTCCTTTGTCCTTCCATTGAAAAGTCCACAGTGATATTCATTCTTATGTAGCATGCAGTTCCCTGGAGATAATTAAGACTGAGCTAAGTTTGTGGATGTAAGATGTGGCTAAGGAGCCAGCATTTTTTTATTAGTTATTTAATAATAACTGACATGATTATGGGATAAGAGGGGCACAATTCCATACAATTCATACCTCCAGAGTTCCATATCACATCCCTCCACTGAAAGCTTCCCTATTCTTTATTCTTCTGGGAGTATGGACCAAAGATCTTTATGGGGAGCAGCAGATGGAAGGTTTGGCTTCTGTAATTGCTTCTCTGTTGGACATGGACATTGACAGGTCAATTCATACCCCAGCCTTTTCTATCTTTACTTAGTGGGGTAGGGCTCTGGAGAGGTGAGGTTCCAGGACATACTGGTGAGGTCATCTGCCAAAGGAGTTGGCATTTTAACCAAAATTCTGTGTATGGTTTATTTGGGGGAGATGTAGTCTCCATTCTTTTTCTAACAATGAATATCACTTGTGGGTTAAAAAGGGGCTATTTTTCACACTCTTAACTGCCTCTAGACAATGTGTCTGCATACTAGTTACTTTATTTTCAATAGCAAAGGTCGTATACTCCACAAATAAAACATGTCACTGGAGAAAGAAAAGTTCCCCAATTCTTGAAAGACAGATGAGGAGTCAGGAGAAGGGAATTGCAGAGGACTGAATTTTGTAGAGATTCAGACAAAAAATAAACTTCTCCTGGAGTTGGGCGGTAGCGCAGTGGGTATAAGCGCATGGTGGCGTAAAGCACAAGGACTGGAGTAAGGATTCGGATTCGAGCCCCGGCTCCCCACCTGCAGGCGAGTCACTTCACAGGCGGTGAAGCAGGTCTGCAGGTGTCTGTCTTTCTCTCCTCCTCTCTGTCTTCCCTCCTCTCTCCATTTCTCTCTGTCCTATCCAACAATGACAACAACAACAATAACTACAACAATAAAACAACAAGGGCAACAAAAGGGAATAAATAAATAAATTTAAAAAAATAAATTTCTTATATGGATATCATTTAGGAGATTTAAAAAGTATATTATTTTAAAAGAATCTGTCACATGTGACAATTTGTGTTAGACCTTATTACATATTTTAAAAAACAACATATGGTCAGTACTTTCTTTAGGGGATGAAAATGTAGTGGTGGATTCTATGCAAGTTCCCATGAATGGCTCTGTAATGACATGATAAGATATGATATTGTACCACCATATGATTTATGATTAATTGCCATGCAAGTAAAGCAGGTGTGTCAGAATGCACCTGTCCTCTGTAGGACTCATTTTATCAACTAGGTCGAAACTGTCCTATTCTGGCAAAGTACATTCTCTACCAAGTGAGATACTTTACAGCTGACCTCTTCTGTCAGTCCTTTGGTATTAGATTAAACCCCAACAAGATCACTTTCAGAAAACATTGAAAACCTGTCTGGCCACATACTACCACACTCCTCCAGTAAAACCCAGTAGTGCTCTAACATGTAGCAAGAAAGATATAGGAATTATAACAGATTTTGTCAAATTAACAGAAGAGAATTTTATTTAAACACATTCAATTCCTATAATTTTTAGGGCAAATGTTTGCCTTCCTATTTCTTTTACTTTAATATAAAACATTTTAACTCTATTACATAATGTAAAACTAATGTATGTTGTTTTTTTAAAATTATTTTTTACAGTTAACAATGATTATTTGCTACATGGGAGACCAAAACACTGTCAAGAGTATTCTGTAATGATTAGTTTCAAAGGTGCATATGCACATGAATGGGGAAGGAGGTAACTACAGGTAAATTCACAAGTTGTCATCCAATAAATTTGCTTACAAATGTGTTTATTTTAAAAATTCCATTGGAAGTACATCTAAGTTGTATTTTTCTTGTAACTGGATTTACCAGCAATGTCCCTGCAAATATTCAGAGAATCTGCCTACAATAGAGTAACTTTCAGGATATTATTTGAATGTTAAGTCACAGACAAAAATTGAGATGGTAGATTTATGAAAAAAAAAGAAATGTATGATTTATTTAAATTAAAAGAAAATTAATGGTGTGGTAAGTAAAAAAATGGCTGAAAATACCCACAATTAATTTCTCTCATTCCTATGGGATGAACATACATAAATGTGAAATACGAGAATGGAAGGCAGCTTTAGATTGAGGAACATATGGATTCAAATTCTACCTCTACTGCCTTTTAATCAGGTGATAATTGCAAAATGTTAGTTTTCTTATCCATATAATAGATACTCATAGTATCAATAGTCATATTAACTGAGAGAATATTATTTTAATAAATACTACCTTTATTTGCTTTTATGTAACTTTGGTTTATAAGACTATAAATGTTTTAGAATTACAACTTCTCACCTCTTTAAAATGTGTTGTTGGCAAATGTGTCAAATGGGAATCTGGGGAATGTTATGCATGTACAAACTATTGTATTTACTGTTGAATGTAAAACATTAATTCCCCAATAAAGAAATAAATTATTTAAAAAAATATATAAATAAAATAAAATAAAATGTGTTGTTGGGTGGAGAGTAGTACATAGCATAATGGTTATGCAAACAGACTCTGATGCCTGAGGCTCCAAAGTCCCAGGTTCAATCCCCGGCACCACCATAAGCCAGAGCTGAACAGTGCTCTGGTTAAAAGTAATAATAATAATAATAATAATAATAATAATAATATAAAATGTGTTGTTATATTTGTCCTTATGACCTGGAAATTCCTTTCTGGGATATATATTTGAGTGAGTCAAACCAAAAAGAGAAGGATGAATATGGAATGATCTCACTCATAGACAGAAGTTGAGAAATAAGAAAAGGAAGGGAAACACAAAGTAGAACTTGGACTGTATTTAGTGTATTGCACTGAGGTAAAAGACACGAGGGTAGAGTGACGGGGCAGTGTCAAGTCCTGGTGCAAGGATGGGAGAGGAAGACCTAGGCCAGGGCAAGAGTGTTTTGTAGAAAACTGAGAAATCTTATACATGTGCCACCAACTATTTACTGTAACCCCTGAATCCCCCCTATAAAATGTTTAAATATAAGAAAATTTATTTACACCTCACAATTTCAGGTATTTCCATCACTCAGCTAATTCCTGTTCTACTTGAGTTAATTTTTCTCCTATTTGAAATGTTGTTACAATATTTTGTTCCAATTGACTTATCTTAAGCATTTGTTTACTAAACCCTTTCTAATGAATATTTCACTGGTAGAACATTCTATATCTTTCATCACTAGTTTGTTTTTCCCCTGGAAGGCAACCAATTCTATTATTAGCAATTCCTTTTGATTCTTTCCCCCCCCCTGTGTTTCTAATTACTGTGTTGGTGTTTGCTAACTTTAAAATCTTGAATATAGTATGTTGAGTTTCCACTGTAGAACATGAGATTAAATTCATTTCCACTACTCTTTACCATGCAGTCCATATACAGCAATATATGTATAATCCCACTGGAGTTGTGAAAGTCTGTAATCAACTAAATTTAACTTTATCTTTCTGTAAAAAAAAAAAAAAATGTCGGTGCTCTGAATTTGATTTGAACATCCCTTGTTCCTCTAATGAAATATCATCTTAATGACACAGTTTTTATTACCTCTTTTGATATGTATGGATATATTTAAAACTATTACATATTGGCAGATAAATCAGCTTTTTATAGTCTGGTGTGACTCAGGCTTTCTAATTGGTTTCCTGGAAAAAAAAAAAAGAACAATGATATAATAGCGTTCATGAGGGGTTCTCACTATCTAGCTTCAATGTCAATATTTTTTATCAGTCACTTTTCAGTCATAGAAACAGAACCAAGAATAGAGATGAGTGTATATTCAGTCTTTCTGATGGTTAATTTATCAGCTTAGTTGGTCATGTACCAATTCTCCACGAACCATTTGGTTAAACATTATTATGACTTTTTGTATGAGGATGTTTCTCTGTGACATTAACATTAGAATCAATAGACCTAGTAAGGCAGATTACCTTGCGTAATGTGAGTGAGTCTTACTCAATCAAAAGTCAGAATAGTAGAGAAAGATTCTGTTAATTTTCTTTGAGCTGAGACATTGGTTTCTTGCTTTTAGAATCAGACTCATTGGACCTCATACTATGTTTGGATTCCCACTGATTTCAGATCTGCCTTTTAAGTGTCCATCTGAAGACTGCAAAATTTAGTGACTTCTCAATTTGTATAATTGTATAATCAAAATTATGCTAATTCCTTATAATCAACCTTTTTCTATCTTTCTCAACATAGCGTAAAAAAAATTGTGTAGTTTATAGCTAACTTTCCATATGTGCACATTCTGCATTAGTGGGCTCATCCAACTGACATCTAAGGTTGATTGAATATGTGAATGTGGAATCCACAGAATGAAAAGAAAAGAAATGAAATCATCAAGTAAGAAGACCTACACTATTCAAATCCATGTCGTTCAAGGGCAAATTGTATATATACATATAGAATTTGTTGAACTATCTAGTTAGCTACTTATCTATCCCTTCTATTTGTCTCTCTAATAAATACAGGCTAATAGATACATTTGTATCTTATAACACTTTTAAAAATTTTTATTATCTTTATTGAATAGAAACAGCCATAAATTGAGAGGGGAAGGGGAGATAAAGAGGGAGAGAGACAGAGAGACACCTGCAGACCTGCTGTACCACTTGTGAGGCTCTCCTCAGGCAGGTGGGGACCAGGGGTTCAAACCTGGGTGCTTGTGCATTGTAATGTTTGCACTCAACCAGGTGTGCCATTTGTATCATACAGTCGTGGGGGCTAGTAATACAATGATCTAATATTCCTCTAGATAATACACAATTATAATAGTAATCTCTGTATGGCTGATTCCTTTATATCTGACCTTTGGATATATGGAGAGTGAGAGAGAGAGAGAGAGAGAGAGAGAGAGAGAGAGAGAGAGAGAGAGAGCCTACTCTGGGTCTAAAACACATTGTTCAAAGATGGCCCAATCTTGAATTAAATTGAAAAAAATTCTTGAATTCATGAAGTATTAGGAAGAAAAATGAAAAACTAAGCTAACTATTCAAAGAGCTATGATCTGGGAGGTGACACAGTGGGTTAAGTTGAACTATTAGGCATGGTGTCCTGAGTTTGATCCTTGTAATTGAATGTGCCAAAGTCATGTTCTATGTCCCTTGTTTCTCTCTCTCTCTCTCTCTCTCTCTCTCTCTCTCAGTAAATAAGTGCATATTTTGAATAGAAAAGTAACCCAGTTGGGGCCAGGTGGTGGCACACTTGGTTGAGCACACAAGTTACAATGCTCAGGGATTGGGGTTTGAACCCCTGGTCCCCATCTGCAAAGCAAAAGCCTCACAAGTGCTGAAGCAGGTCTGCAGGTGTCTCTCTGTCTCTCTCCCTCTATATACCCCCCTTCTCTCTCGATTTCTGGCTGTCTCTATCCAATAAATAAAGATAATAAAAAAGTATTTAAGAAAAAGAATGTAGGCCAATTTACTTTAAAAGATATTACTCTAGTTGAAGAACAAAATGAAAAGCAGAGATTGATTCATGCTAATTCAGGTAAACAGGTCTGTTACATATGTTGGGATGGCAGTTGTACAGGTGCTAAAATATGGCAGGTAGGTTTCTGGATATATTTTAAAGGGTAACTCATCAAGATTTGTTGCTACAAATCTGCCATGTAAGGGAAAGCAATGAAATTAGAGTGACTCCAGGGCCTTTGCCGTAACTACTGAGTATGGACTGCCATTTACTGTGATGGATATGAGGAGGAGAAGGTGGAGTATAATATCACACATTTAAAGAGATAGACAGGTGATAGATTTTAACATTTATACACATATATCTTAATTTGGATATATATATGTGTACATATATATACATATATACATATATATATATATAATATTTACATGCCATCCATAGTTTACCTAACATCCAACTGAACATGGTGAATAGACAATAGTATAACATGAATAGACACACTGACCAGTGGAATAGAATTGAGAGCCCAGAAATGAGGACCCACACCTATGGACATCTAATCTTGGACAAAGGTGCCCAGACTGTTAAATGGGGAAAGCAGAGTCTCTTCACCAAATGGTGTTGGAAACAATGGGTTGAAACATGCAGAAGAATGAAACTGAATCACTGTATTTCACCAAATACAAAAGTAAATTCCAAGTGGATCCAGGACTTGGATGTTAGACCACAAACTATCAGATACTTAGAGGAAAATATTGGCAGAACTCTTTTCTGCATAAATTTTAAAGACATTTTCAATGAAACGAATTCAATTACAAAGAAGACTAAGGCAAGTATAAACCTATAGGACTGCATCAAATTAAAAAGCTTCTTCACAGCATAAGAAACCACTACCCAAACCAAGAGACCCCTCACAGAATGGAGATCTTTACATGCCATACATCAGATAAGAGTTTAATAACCAACATATATAAAGAGCTTGCCAGACTCAACAACAAGACAACAAATAACCCCATCCAAAAATGGGGGGAGGACTCGGACAGAATACTCACCACAGAAAAGATCCAAAAGGCCGAGAAACACATGAAAAAATGCTCCAAGTCTCTGATTGTCAGAGAAATGCAAATAAAGACAACAATGAGATATCACTTCACTCCTGTGAGAATGTCATATATCAGAAACGGTAACAGCAGCAAATGCTGGAGAGGGTGTGGGGTCAAAGGAACCCTCTTACACTGCTGGTGGGAATGTCAATTGGTTAAACCTCTGTGGAGAACAGTCTGGAGAACTCTCCGAAGCTAGAAATGGACCTACCCTATAACCCTGCAATTCCTTTCCTGGGGATATATCCTAAGGAACCCAACACATCCATCCAAAAAGATCTGTGTACACATATGTTCTTAGCAGCACAATTTGTCATAACCAAAACCTGGAAGCAACCCAGGTGTCCAACAACAGATGAGTGGCTGAGCAAGTGGTGGTATATATACACAATGGAATACTAATCAGCTGTAAAAAATGGTGACTTCACCGTTTTCAACTGATCTTGGATGGACCTTGAAAAATTCATGTTATGTGAAATAAGTCAGAAACAGAAGGATGAATATGGGATGATCTCACTCTCAGGCAGAAGTTGAAAAACAAGATCAGAAAAGAAAACACAAGTAGAACCTTAAATGTAATTGGCATATCGCACCAAAGTAAAAGACTCTGGGGTGGGTGGGTTGGGAGAATACAGGTCCATGAAGGATGATAAATGACATAGTGGGGGTTGTATTGTGATATGGGAAACTGGGGAATGTTATGCATGTACAAACTATTGTATTTACTGTTGAATGTAAAACATTAATTCCCCAAAAAAGAAATAAGTTTTTTAAAAAAGTCTGTGGATCAGGATATAGTAGATCAGTATTTGAGAAGTGCCCTTGTGAATGCAGTTATATGGCAATTAAAACTCTTAGGTTGTAGGGTACCAAAGTAAAAACCCTGTGGTGAGGGGTAGACATGCAGCTTCCTGGGACAGTGGGGGGTGGGAGTGGGTGGGAGGGATGGGTCACAGTCTTTTGGTGGTGGGAATGGTGTTTATGTACACTCTAGTAAAATGTAGACATATAAATCACTAGTTAATACGAGAGGGGGAAATTAATTGTATGTCTCAAAGTTTTTCAAAACACAAACTGAATCTTTTCAATATATAGGCTGTGTAATTGATATGCAGAATCTCTCAAAAGCCTAGACCAAGTAGATCAGAAGCAACCAATAGCACAGCTATATACAAGATACTGGGTACTGTACAGCAAACCCTAACAAAAGGACTTTTCAAAGTTAACCCAATTACCAAATAATGTGATGATAACATTAACTATCCATTGTCTTTTGGAACCCTAAGATAGCAGGAGCCTCACATCTCCACTATAGAGCCTCTACTTCCCCCAGTCCTGGAACCATTGGATAGGGCCCACTTTCCCGTATGCCTCTCCCAATCCATATCAAATAATATTGCATGTGCCGATCACAACCTAACCAACACAACAATTGCCACCTCAACATGCTTCACTTCAGACTGTGTCCAGAGACTTCACGTGTGGAATGACAACCCAGCTTCATTACTCGGGTGGGACCTTTCCTTTTATAGTATACTCTAATTCCATCTCAGGTGGTTCACTTTCTAACAAAGTCCCAAAACCTAGATATACACCAGTTTCTGTGAGAGAGAGAGCATATGTTCACATGTATCCGTAAACTACTACAAAATATATACCTGAAAGCAGAAGTACACTAGAGTTTGCAGTGAGTACTCCCCTAATACTTCCTCTTCACTATTCCAAGCTTTGGGTCCATGATTGCTCAACAATTTGTTTGGCTTTGTATGTTAACTCTCTTTTCAGTCACCAGGTTCCAGATGTCATCAGGATGCCGGCCAGGCTTCCCTAGATTGAAGACCCCACCAATGTGTCCTGGATCTCTGCTTCCCCAGAGACCCACCCTACTAGGGAAAGAGAGAGGCAGACTGGGAGTATGGATCAACCAGTCAACACCCATGTTCAGCGGGGAAGCAATTACAGAAGCCAGACCTTCTACCTTCTGCAACCCACAATGACCCTGGGTCCATGGTCCCAGAGAGATAGAGAATGGGAAAACTGTCAGGGGAGGGGGTGGGATATGGAGATTGGGTGGTGGGAATTGTGAGGAATTGTACCCCTCCTACCCTATGGTTTTGTTAATTAATCATTTCTTAAATAAAAAATAAATAAATAAACAAACAAACAAATAAATAATAAAGCTCTTAGGTTAGGGAATCAGGTGGTAGTGCAGCGGGTTAAGCGCATGTGGCACAAAGTGAAAGGACCTGCATAAGGATCCCGGTTCCAGCCCCCAGCTCCCCACCTGCAAGGGAGCCGCTTCACAAGCGGTGAAGCAAGTATGCAGGTTTCTATCTTTCTCTCCCCCTCTGTCTTCCCCTCTTCTCTCCATTTCTTTCTGCCCTATACAACAACATCAATAATAACTACAACAAGAGCAACAAAAGGGAATAAATAAATACATACATATAAAAAACTCTGAGGTTAGATTGAAATCATCAAGGAAATGAATACATATAGAAAGATTAGTAGATGAGATCTAAAACACTTCAAAATTTAGAGGGCAAATCGCTAAGAATGGATTAGTAAATGACCCTACGATCCAGAAAGAAGATAGGAGGAAAATCAAGGGAGTTGGGATCCTGGATATCAAGAAAAAAGTATATTTTGAAAACAAGGAGAGCTATCCATTAGATTTAAAAACATGAAGGTCATTGGTGTTGTTACTAAGTGAATAGAAAGCTGATTTAACTGGAAAATTACGCTGAGCTTGTCTATATTCAGTAATAGAAGTCCAGGTGGATACACTGAGCTAAGTGCTTAGATATAGGCAGAAGTAGGACATGGCATCAGAGCAAGTTCACAGCCATATTGGGCAAAGTAATGAGAAATTTTCCCAGGAGAGCTCACTGATGAACAGGAACTAAGGGAACTGCACTGCTCATGGTACATTTTATATCATATCCTGGAGAAGTAATGGTAGCTAAAAATAAGCTCATTTCCCACTTGGCTAATACTAAGGGAATTTAAAATAAGTTGACTAGTCATATTATTTTACTTAAAGGCATGGCCTATATGTGTAGTTCTATATAGTATGCTTTTGAGTCTCACTTAATTCATTTTAGTACACATAGCATCAAACCATTGTTACTAATTATGTTTTAAAAAGTGAATTAGTAAACAATTAAAAAATTAAGCATTTTTTTCCTATGTGACAGTCTTAAATGCCAATTTATTCAACTGTATTTAGATTTATAACTTTGGATTTTTTCTTTGACAAAACATATTTGATTTCATAATTGCTGGGAAGTGCTAATAAAGAGGGAAAAATACAGGTAGTTTATGTCTGAGATACAACTTCTACCATTTTCTATAATGACAACACATCTGTGCTTTACTGATGAACTAAGGTTACCATTAAAATAATCTCTTCCTTACCTACCTTAGGATTCCCTGTAATTTGCCACTATGATGTACGATTTTCATAATTAGTGAAATTAGAGTTAAGACTTCACCTTGGGTGTTCTCTGGAATTGGATTATCAGTGGAGGTGTTACCAGGGTCAGACACTCAGAAACATGGGGATACTAATTATGACAGGCAAAACAAACAAAGCTTTTGATTAAGGCGTTCTACTTGAGCAGACCTTTCCTAGACATCTTTGCATCCCTTTTCTCTTTCTTTAATCAATAAATTATGTCTCCGGAAAAATAAAATATTTTTGTTCAAAACATATTTTGAACTTACTATGAGCAATATTGCATTGACACTTACGAAGACAGCACCTTGTACTTTCATCTAATGGTACCTCTGTTGCTCAGCTCCTCCAGAATGTACCAACCCAGTAACAAATTACATTGAAGTCACAGGTTTAGGTTTATATGATTGGACATCAAGAGAAGAACTCTGTAGTGCTGAGAAGCAGCAATTAGTCTTCTCTTGCTCACCCATCAACATATAATTTTCTCGTGGTTGTTTTTCTATGTTTGTTTTCCTAAGCATCCCCCCCATACTACTTGCCTCCTTCAAACTCTTTGAACTTCCTTTCTATGCTCTTTAGTCCTTCACTTTGAAAGCATTCCATCTATCTCCTTTCTTCCTTTCTTTCTTCCTTTCTTTCTTTCTTTCTTTCTTTCTTTCTTTCTTTCTTTCTGAAAGGATAAGTTAACAAAACCATAGGGTAGGAGGGGTACAACACACAATTCCCACCACCCAATCTCCATATCCCACCCCCTTCCCTGATAGCTTTCCCATTCTCTATCCCTCTGGGAGCATGGACCCAGGGTCGTTGAGGGTTGCAGAAGGTAGAAGGTCTGGCTTCTGTAATTGCTTTCCCGCTGAACATGGGCGTTGACTGGTCGGTCCATACTCCCAGTCTGCCCCTCTCTTTCCCTAGTAGGGTGGGTCTCTGCCTTCTTTCAAACCCTCTTTTTCACCAGAGTACCACTGCACTCTAACTATTAGTGATGCTGGTGATTGAACCTGGGACCGCTCTCATGCAAGTCTTATGCACTGTGACTTTTATTTCCCTGGCCATATCTTTGTCACGCTCTTTCTTTCCCTTTCACAGAACTTTACAGTGATCAATCAAGAAGGGTTTGAGTACTTCAAATCATTACCAGCTTCAAACTATTAAACACAGAATAAATGACTCCCTTTCACTTCAGGGTTATTTTTTTGAAGTAAACACCATAACTACCTGATGACTTCCAAGTTTTTTTAAAGGAGGGAGCATTTTCATCCTATCCTGGAGAAACTGGCCTTCAACAAACTATTTCTTGTGATTTCCTGTAATGTATCATTGACAAACATAACCTTGGAGTTTCTATGCCAGAAAATAGGTTGAATTTCATATCCTGCTGCATTTACAGTGATTTAATGATCACAATAGAAAAAAAAAACTTCAGAATAAAATAACTCTGTGTGTTATCATTGTCTTCACCTTTACGAAAAAATGTTTGATTCAGAATATTCTCTTTAATCTCAGTTTTAGCTAAAAAATAAGACAATTAAGGATAATGTTTTTGTATTGGATGAATAGTTTCTGGAAGGAATAGATTTCCCCTTAGTGTCATCAAATGTCTGAAATGAATGTTATAAAATAATGTAAGAATGAAAATGGTCCATTGTCTTGTTCTAGAGTTTCATAAGTCAAATGAATTCATGCCTGAATCCATTTTTCTCTATATATTTATTCAGATATAATTTATATGCAGTTTGATCATTTTTATATACTAACATAACTGTGCAATCACCACGACAGCCAGTGTTAGAATATTTACATAACACCCTTAAAAAAAACCCTTACCATTCAAATATCACTTCTCATTTCCTCCTCCTCCCAAGTCCTATGCAGCCGCTTATCTACTTTCTGTCTCTATAGATTGCCTGTTTTGAACATCTCAATATATAGAATCATTCACTTTGAATACATTAAGTCTAGGGAAGTGATAGACAACAAAAGCAAATCCTTAAATTATGCCTTTTCATTAGACAGTCACTGTGTCAGAGGTCTGCTCAGAGAATGCAACCCCTCTTCCTTCACCCTGCAGCTAGCTAGAAGAAATGGCCAAAGCAACCACAGGCAGCTCAGGCACCAACACTCCCTCCCTACTTGATGGCAAAGGCCATAGAATGCAGATGGAGAGGTTGGGGGGGGGGTCCTCCGTTTTGTAGTTAGCTAGTAGGCATCTTTTAGTTATATTCCAAAGGGCCTGTGGCTATACTAGTTTTTGTTTGTTTGTTTTTCCCTGAGCCTGAAATCTTCTTTTTTAAAAATTTTTTTATTTATAAAAAGGAAACTTTGACAAAACCATAGGATAAGAGAGGTACAGCTTCACACAATTCCTGCCACCAGAACTCTGTATCCTATCCCATCCCCTGATACTTTCCTATTCTTTAAACTTCTAGGAGTATGGACCCAGGGTCATTATGGCATGCAGAAGGTGGAAGGTCCGGCTTGTAACATGGGCATTGACAGGTCGATCCATACTTCCAGCCTGCCTCTCTCTTTCCCTAGTGGGGTGGGGCTCTGGGGAATTGGAGCTCCAAGACACATTGGTGGGGTTGTCTGTCCAGAGAAGTCTGGTAGGCATCATGCTAGTGTCTGGAACCTGGTGGTTGACAAGAGAGTTAACATTACAAGGCCAAACAAATTGTTGACCAATTATGGAGCTTTTTATAAAAATTATTTTGTAAATATTATTTTATAATTTTTTAAAATTAAAAATGCCAAAAAAAAGAGTGTGGATGGATGCATATGTGAGCATCTGAACACAAAGGCTGCAGCACTTTCACCTCAAGGTCCTGCACTTCCTAGAGGTGACTGGCTGTAAAGCCTGAAAGATTGGAGGCTCAGGTCCCCTTCCATCATCTTTCCCCTCTCTCGGGGTCTGCATGTCTCAGTGGAATGCACATTCCTCTCCTTCTCTCTCCTTACTTTCCCTCAATAAATGCTCCTTTCTCTGAAATATGACTATCTCTTTTGTGATTCTTCTATATGAAGGACAGTCTAAGACCCTCAGAATGAAGCTTAGAGGGCATCTTTCCTGCACCCTCTTACTCCCCCCCAGCAACAATAGGAACTTTCTTTTTTCATTCTCAGCAACATTATAAGAAAATGGGGGCCAGGTTGCTGTGCACCTGGTTGAGTGTACATGTTACAGTGCGCAAGGGCCCCAGTTCAAGCCCATGGTTCCTTCTTTTAGGGGGAAAGCTTCATGAATGGTGGAATAGGGCTGTGGGTGTCTCTCTGTTTCTGTCACTCTCTATCACCCCTCCCCTATTCTCCGAGTCTATGCCCAAAGTTTGGCGTCGTGCGAAGATAATAGCGGTTTTGAAACCAAAGATAGACCCAACACTGGCCGCCAGCTATAGACCAATTTCTCTCCTCTCCGTGTGTTACAAACTCCTTGAGAGGCTGCTTCTGTCACGTATTTCTCATCTTACAGAGAAATTCCTATCACCCGCCCAAGCTGGTTTCAGCCCAGGAAGATCTACCTGCGAACAAGCCCTGGCCCTCTCAACTTACATTGAAAATGGATTCCAGAAGAATTTAAAGACAGGTGCTGTCTTTGTTGATCTCACAGCAGCCTATGACACGGTCTGGCACCATGGTCTCCTAGTCAAGATCTCAAGATGCCTGCCTCCGTGGGTGGCCAACACTATATCGTTTCTTCTCCAAAACAGAAGATTCCGGGTGCATCTGGGTGACAAGTCTAGCAGATGGAGACTTGTCTCAAGTGGCCTCCCCCAGGGCTCTGTTCTGGCTCCTACACTATTTAATATTTACATCAATGACCTCCCAGAAACTTCTTCAAGGAAGTTCATCTACGCCGATGACATCTGCTGTGCAACTCAGGCATCCAAGTTCGACATCCTTGAGGAAACACTCACTAAAGACATGTCTCTGATATCTGATTACTGTAAAAAATGGCGACTAATCCCTAGCACTGCAAAAACGGTATCATCTGTTTTCCATCTACACCATGCCTCTGTCATTTCACAAACATCTCATAAAAACTGCAGCAAAGGTGGGCGTGAGGAATAACATCATTGCAAGACTGGCCAGCTCCTCATGGGCGTGAGCGCTTCCACACTACGATCATCATTTCTGGCATTATGCTATTCCACTGCAGAATACTGTGCCCCAGTATGGTTCCGTAGCCCTCATGTCCACTTGGTCGAATTCCAAATTATATTCCTCCATGAGGATAATTTCTGGAACCATCCGTTCCACCCCGGTTCCATGGCTGCCAGTTCTTAGCAACATCGCCCCGCCAGATATTCGTCGGGATGCGGCATCATCTAAGTTCATTTCCCACGTCTACGCTCGACCGGACCTGCCAATATACGCGGATATCTTCACCCACTCTGTTCAACGCTTGATGTCTCGTCATCCAATCTGGTCCCCTACGCCTACACTGAACTTCTGTGTTCCAGTCTCTTGGAAACAGAGTTGGCAGTCAGCTGAGGTAAAGAACAAACACCTCATCACAGACCCCTGCAAGCGTCAACCCGGCTTTGACTTAGCACGTTATGATTGGGCCCTCCTCAATCGCTATCGAACAGGCCATGGCCAGTGCGCTGCTATGTTCCATCGCTGGGGCGCCAGAGACGACCCGAACTGCCCCTGCGGCTACAGACAGACTATGACCCACATAGTCAACGACTGCCACCTCTCCAGATTCAAAGGAGGTCTCGAAACTTTACATCAGGCTCAACCTGACGCTGTTGACTGGCTACGGAAGAAGGGCAAACGCTAGAAGAAGAAGAACCCCTCCCCTCTCAGTTTCTCTCTGTATCAAATAAAAAAAATTTAAAAGGAAAGAAAATAAAGCTAAAACAAAAACTTATTTAAGGTTCTGTTGTACAGTTTTCCAGACTTATTCACATTGTAGTGGGTACTGGTATGTTGAGCCTTTATACTGAATATATTATATGTGTATACCAAATTTTATTTATCCATTCATTAGCTTAAAAACAGTGGATTGTTTCTAATTTTCCACTACTATTTCGAATAATGTTGCAGACATTTATGTGTAACTTTTCATGTGGGCATATGTTTTATGTTAGGTAAATATCTGGGGATGAATAGAATGGATGGATCATGTAATAACTTTATGCTTATTCTTAGAAGGAGTGGGTAGGCTATTTTCCAAAGTGGCTACTTTGGAAAGTATTTGGAAGTATTTCATTTGGAAGTATTGAGCACTCAGATTTCTCTGGCTCCTTATTTATAATTGCCACTATAGTCTGTAACCTAACAAGAGTGAACTACTTCACTGTGTATTTGTGTTTATATTTTCTACACACATAATGGTAGACAATGATTTGAGCATATTTCCTGCACTTACTGGCAATGTATATGTTATAGTTGAAGAACTGTTCATTCATATATTTTGCCCATTTAAAAATTAGATTCCTTATTGTCATCTTGTAAGAATTCCTTATGCATTCTTTGTTCTTTTTTTTTTTTTTTTTTGCCTCCAGGGTTATCACTAGGGCTCAGTGCCTGCAGTATGAATCCACTGCTTCTGGCGGTCATTTTTTAAAAAAAATATTTATTTATTCTCTTTTTTGTTGTCCTTGTTTTTTTAAATTGTTGTAGTTATTATTGTTGTTGTTATTGATGTCGTTGTTGTTGGATAGGACAGAGAGATATTAAGAGAGGAGGGGAAGACAGAGGGGGAAAAAATGATAGGCACCTGCAGACCTGCTTCACTGCCTGTGAAGCGACTCCCCTGCAGGTGGGGAGCCGGGGGTTCAAACTGGTTCCTTGCACTGGTCCTTGTGTGCTTAACCCATTGCGCTACCGCCCCCTTTTTCCATTTTTTGTTGGATAGGACAGAGAGAAGTTGAGAGAGAAGGAGAAGGAGGGAAGATAGGCACCTGCAGACCTGCTTTACTGCTTTGGAAGCAACTCCCCTGTAGGTGGGGAGCTGGGTGCTAGAACTTGCATCCTAGCGTGGGTCCTTGTGCTTCCTACTATGTTAGCTTAACCTACTGTGCTACTGTCCCCTCCCTTATGAAATCTTGATACAGGTTCCTCAGGAGATAAAAGTTTTTCACAGAACTTCACCATTCTGTGCTTTATCTTCTCACTTTAATTTTTCACTTCCATATTTTTATAGAAGTTGCCCTATAGCACACACAGAAAAATCTCACTTTGATAGTGTCAAATTTGCTTTTTTTTCATGTCTTTGATGTCATCAATACAAAGATGTTATTTATCCAATGCTATGTATTTTTACTTCTACACTGTCTTTGAGGAGCTTTATATCTTAAACTCTTACAGTTAGTTCTGTGATTCATTTTGAGTTAAGTTTTGTATGGTAGGAAATAGAAGTTCAGTTTTAGTTTTTTTCATATGAATCTATAGTTGTCCCATTATCTTTTCTTTAAAATACAGCTCTTTTGCTACTGAATTGTCTTTGAGAACTTTGTTAAATATCAATTAACTATCATCTAGATGAGTTATTTCTTGGTTTTCAGTTGTATTCTGAGGGTTTATCTGTTTATCCCTTTGTTAATTTTTATCTTGACTAGGTTTCTAGAAAGTTTTAGAACTGGAAGTATATACCCGAACGTTGTTTTTGTTTCCAAACTTATGAATATTCTGGATTTCTTTATGAATTTTAGAACCAGATTAGTTGGATTTTTTTTGGAAAAAAAGTTGAGATTTGATAGAGGTTGTGGTAAATGTATAGATCACTGATTGTTTTATGATATTAAACATTTGAATTTATTAATGTAGATGTATTCCTATTTAAATCTTTATTTTCTTCTTAAGATTTTTATACATTTGTTATATGAAAAGGTGGGAGAGATATCAGAGACCATTTGATCATTTGTTGTGCCAGTTTATCAGGCTGTACTTATGCATGTAAGGACTGTGTTCTGCCCAATGAGCCACTTCCCAGGCCCCAAGTCTTTTATTTATGTTAAGAGTGTTTTGAAGTTTTCAGAGCATAAGCCTTCGGGTACTATGTGGTGGTGCACTGGATTAAGCGCACATAGTATGAAATGAAGCACAAGGACCTGTGCAAGAATCCCAGTTTGAGGCCTTGATTCCCCACCTGCAGGGTTGGTCGTTTCATACGTGGTCCAACAGGTCTACAGGTTTCTTTCTTCCTCCCTATCTTCCCCATCCCTTCTCAATTTCTCTCTATCCAATCCAAAAAAATTGAAAACATGTCCACAGGAGCAGTGGATTTATAGTGCAGGCACCGAGCCCTAGTGATAACTCTAGAGGCCAAAAAAAGAAAGAAAAAAAAAAATCCTCGTTCAACTCTCCACTACATTCCCCACCTGCAGGAGGCTCCATTCACAAATGGTGAAACAGTTCTTGCAGGTATCTGTCTTAATTCCCTGCCCCCATCTTCTCCTCTTCTCTCAATTTCTCTCTTTCCTATCCAGTAAAAAAAAAATTTTTTTTTAAAGGAAAAAAATGGCCTCCAGGATCAGTGGATTCGTAGTGTAGGCACCGAGCCCCTGCCCCTGGAGGCACAAACAACAACAAAAAGAGGATAAACCTTTTATATTCCTTTGTTATTCAAAAATTTTCATTCGTTTTGATGCTATTTAAATTGAATTGTTTCCATGATTTTATTATTGGATTGTTCATTGCTGGTGTGAAAACTACACGGCTGACTTTTATATACCAATCTTCCACCCTGTAACTGCTGAATACTTTAGTAATTCTAATAAAATTTTAGTAGAGGGCAGAATGGTCATATAGGATCTTAAAATTATACCCTTAAATCATGCTATTGTGAACCAATGATAATTCAATAAAAATAATTTCCATAGATTCTTGGTATTCTTAATTATCTTTATTTAGTTATTTATTGAATAGAGACAGCCAGAAATTGAAAGGAAGGGGGTCATATAGAGGAAGAGAGACAGAAAGACACCTGCATCCCTGCTTTACCACTTGTGAAGCTTTCCTCTGGGGGGGAGGGGGATGAGGCTTGAACCTAAGTCCTTGCTCATTGAAACGTGTACTGAATCAGGTGAGCCACCACCCAGCCTCTGATTCTTGATATTTGTTATATAGGAGGGGAGCCTAAGATGGTTTTGGGAATGGTGTGCAGATACCTATCATGGGTATATAAGAAAGTGTATATAACTACTGACTTGTAAGTCATTATTCCCCTAATGAAAATACAAAAAGATTCTCTCTATAAAGAAATCATGTTGGGGGGCCAGGTGGTGGTTCACCTGGTTGAACACACATGCTACAGTGCCCAGAGACCTGGGTTCAAGCCCCTGGGCCCACCTGCAGGGGGAAAGCTTTGTGAGTGGTGAAGCAGGGCTGCAGGTGTCTCTCTGTCCCTCTCCCTCTCTATCTCCCTCTTCCCTCTTTATTCCTGGCTGTCTCTATACAATAAATAAATAAAGATTAAAAAAATTAAAAAATATATCATGTTGTTTGCAAATATAGTTTTATACCTTTCTTTTCAGTCTGAATATCTTTTATTTCACTGTCTTTCCTGATTAAAATTTTTTCCTTGTGGGGGCTGAATGGTGGCACACCTGTTTGAGAGACATGTTACAGTGTGAAAGGACCTGGGTTTTAGCCCCTGACCCCCGCCTGCAGGGGGAAAGCTTTGCAAGTGGTGAAGCAGGGCTGTAGGTTTCTCTCTATCTCCTCCTTCCCTCTCAATTCCTGGCTGTTTCTATCCAATAAATAAAGATAACAATAAAAATTTCCTTGCTCAGACCTACAATGTCATAGAAATGTTCAATAGAAACTGTTCAAGTAGATATCTTTGTCTTTGTTCTGAAAGGTATTTTCCCCCCACTCAATGTGATGCTATAATTGTAGGTTTTCCACAGATGCCCTTTACTCAGTTATGGGGTTGTTCTGTATTCCTGGTTTTTATATGTGTTTGTCATGAAGGAATGAAGGGTTTTTCAAATAATCTTCCTGCATGGATTTAAATGACTATATGTTTTTTCCTACATTCTGTTAATATAAGAAAAAGGATTGGTTCAAGTAATCCATACTTTGGCATATAGTGGAATGCAACTGCTGAACTCAAATGACCTTTCATAAAAAGGTATTTGGATAATTATCTTGAAAGACTCCTGCTTCAATAGAACTTAAGACAATATCTATTTAACTTGATGAAATAAAAACATGAGAGTGAAAGAAGGGAATTTAAGCATTATAAAGTGAGAACAATCCTGTGGTTTGGTTCGAGTTTTAATTTTTAAGTCAGAGTTCTTGAAGTTGCTGCTGTGGACTCAACAACTACCTGTTATTGTCTCAGAAGCAAGCATTAGTCACAGTGAAATTTTAGTAAGCGTCTGGTATAATAAATCGTTGCTGGGGCCAGGTGATGGTGCACCTGGTTGAGCAAACACATTACCATGCACAAGGACCCAGGTTCAAGCCCTCAGTTCTCACATGCAGGGGGAAACTTCACCAGCAGTGAATCAGTCCTACAGGTGTCTCTCTGTCCCTCTCAGGCTCCTCCTCCCCTCTCATTTTTATTTTTGTCCTATCAAAAGGGAAGAACAGGAAAAAGAAACAATTTAAAAAAATAATCACTGTCCTATGATAGAGTTAAATGATCAGGTTATTTCTTGCACATATAATTGCTAAAATAACCTTCTAAATTATACCTGAAATTTTGAATCCCATTTAGTCTTTTTGATAAGTACAGGTAATATTCAAGCATTTACTTAAAATTTTATTTAAGATTCCACAATATGAGATAACTCACGAGATAGAATTATTCTTGTTTTATGATGAAATGGAAGCATTTTTGTTGCCAGAATCATTCAGCTAATAACGCAAAACCTGAACTTGCCTGACTCTACAGGTAGTGTTCTTAGCATTGTGCTGTGTACACCAGAGATCTGATTTTCATATATTTAGGAAGAAGAATGTGAAAAACAGCTGATATCTGTTAATCTAACAACTAATTTCATTGTGGGGATATGAGTGCCTCATGATAATTTGTTTTCTCAAACCAAGCCAAGTCTCATCATGACTTCCACTGTCAGAAAGGTGACTATGATGCTTAAGTCTATCTTTAAAAAAAAAAAAAAATCCACCCTAGAAATGGATCTCTTGTTCCTTGAATGAAACTCTTTCATCTTCTAGATAAACTTTATTTATACTTCCCTTTCATCTTGTGTCATGGTGAAGAAACCACTGCCATCTCAAAAAAAAGCATTTCAAGTGGATTTGTGAATGCTTGAGCTGAAGGCAAAGGAACAAAAACACATTTCACATTCTTTTAGAATTTGTCTGAAAACACAGGCTCTGACACCCACTTATCAAGTTTAACATCTGTCATACAATTTTATAATTATTTTATTGTAAGGTTTTGCTCACTATTACCACAAAATCTAAAACTATAGCACATAATAGTTTCTTTCTGGGACCTGTTCACAGTGGGCTACTGGTTGCTGTGTTTATTTACAATGATTCAGGTCTGCCTTTTTCCCCCATCTCCTTCAACATTAAAAAATGATCCCCCCCAAAATAGCAAAATATTCTTATGAAACCAGTTAGAATTAGGTATAAATGTAAAAAAAAAATCTTTGGCGATTCGGGCGGTAGTGCAGTGGGTTAAGTGCCAGTGGCACAAAGTGCAAGTACTGGCATAAGGATCCAGGTTCAAGCCCCCGGCTCCCCACTGGCAGAAGAGTAGCTTCACAAGTGGTGAAGCAGGTCTGCAGGTGTCTTTCTCTCCCCCTCTCTGTCTTCCTCTCCTCTCTCCATTTTCTCTCTGTCCTATCCAATAACAACGACATCAATAACAACAACAATAAAACAAGAAGGGCAACAAAAGGGAATAAATAAATAAATCTTAAAAAATCTCTGGATGTAAATACTTCATTATTTAAATATTAAATGAGGTTAGGTATAATTGTAAAAAAGGTCACACAATATGGTAGAAGGAGTATTACTGAACTTGAAGTTTGAAGTTTCAGGATACACAATTTCACAACCAAACATAGTTCTAAGAAATTCATGACTATGGTAGTATATCCAGGGAGGGCTTTGATTTTCTGAAATGAGATCTATGTTGATTATAGGACTTGTGTGCAGGGGGGCTATTCAAAAGTTAAAATGCTTTAAAGTGAAGCTCAGAAAACACACAGTGAAATTAAAAAATAATAATATTTAGTTCAAATAAATTTTTATAGAAATGGACACTCAACAGTTATTGACATAAGTAACAAATCTTTTCTCCACCCTAATTTAATAACAGTCAAGTTACTTATGTTTCACTATATTTTTATTGGTATTTTCATATATCATTTAATTTGCTAAAGTTCTATTTCTAATGTCTCAATTTTAATCTATTCATCATATTTTTTTCTAAAATTCTATTCTAGATTATCATTTTTTCTACTGCTACACATAATCCTACTAATAAAAGATAGTAAAGCATATTTTTTAAACTTTAGTAAAGTCTATGCATACAGGTAAAATAATAAAATGAGGCAACAGATTAAACAGTCGTGTTTAATCTCTGACATGTGAGAGGTCCTTTTAATATTTTCCCTTTTTTATCAGTTTATAAATTTTATAAAAATTGGCATATAGTATTTGAGAACAGTTTTTGAAATGTTATGATGAATTTTGTCTCAGCATTTCAAAGTCAATACAGTTGTTAATTATAATTACAATACTGTACAATTGGTTCCTAAAACTTAATAATTTTGGGGGTGCAAATTTGTATCATTTTGCCAATTTTTCCCTATTTCCTCCACTCTTCCCAGTCTCTGGAAACCAGTTTTCCACTCTCAGTTTCTATGAGGCTGAGTTGTTTGTTTTTTTTTTTAGCTTTAATATGTAAGTGATACCATGAAGTATTTGTCTTTCTCTGTATTTGTCTCTCATCCTTGGATGGAGGTCTGAGAAGGTACCCTGTTGTTAGTCTCTCTCAACTGAGGTGAGCAAAGGGGAGAAACTCAGACTTAGTTCTTTCCTTCTTGACTCTCAGGCCCACGAAACCTCACTGCCTCCCTTCATTAATGCAGGCCACATGGCCCCTGCCTTAAGGTTCATTTACTCAAAGTTCACCTCACCTTCTGATCACAGAGAAGAACACACCTTATCACACACTCCTAGCATTGCCCTTTGATGTCCTTAATTTGCTTATCTTCTCTCTATCTTGCCTTAACTGGTTCAACCTCTATTCTCCCCTCAAACACCTTTGGGTAATTAAATGCCTGCATCAGGAGACTAATTATCTTGACCTTTATGTATCCCATCAGTTCTTGTCATACCAGCCCCCTACCATAGGGGCAAGTTGACCTTTAAGAAACCTGTGGTTTCTGACATATTTGAATAATGTTCTTTGATTGGTTTTCTATTTAAACTTTTGCCCACCTGCTAATAAACGAGATCTGAGATCTGAGCACGCTGCAGTCTCCCCAGTGTCTTTACTTTGTGTCGTTCCTTGCACGAGCGAGACAGAACCAGTCCGTTACCTTTCTCCTGGAGATCACCCCGCCAGAAAGCCGACAAAATCATTTTCATAGCTATTAATACCTGAGCTAGATGTTTATTGGTAAAAAAAACCCCTGAGAATTAATAGAAAAATACAAACTAATAGAAAAATAAGAATCTATAGAAAAAAGATTCGAAACCAAGGAAAATAAATGAGAGTTTTAAATCAGTTAGTGGCTATCTCAGTAAGAATTCAGGCATACTTTGCAAGTCACTTTATCTTGCACTGCCATGTCTTGACCAAATGACATTACAATTGCCAGTATGATCTTATTCAACCTAGCAAGAATTGCAAATTGAATGATTGAATACCCTTGTTTTCTTTTTTATATTGTGTGTACATATACTACATAAATTTAATCTACCAGTCACTGGGGAATCTGATACCTCCACTGTCAGACCATCAAAGCTGCTCAGTGGTGGGTGTTATGAGGTACAACAGAAAAGTAAAAGTTGTGGTACTGCTCTTAAAGCATGAACATTTTAGATGGGAAGACATAAAGGGCAGTTTATTACAACATCTTAAAATCAATTGCCATAATGAATTCAACCTAAAAGGCAAGAGTAAGTTCTAAGAAATCATGACACAGTTTCTTTAGGTAGCTTCATGATCTAAATAGAATATGATTTAAATTTTTCAAAAATTCCTATTAATATAGAATTGGAAGAAATTTCAAACATCATGATCACTGATTGAGCAGATATGCTTTCTGTCATAGATTTGAAAACCACTAACCTCCCAGCAATGGGAAAAAAGAAAACCTGACTACGAAGTACATACTCATTATTGTCTTTCTTTGAGCTATTTCTATTTTATTGTATTTCAGTAAAATAGAGAAGGAGAGGGGAAGAAGCCTTAGTCCAAGACGAGTATAGTTATGAGTTGCTTCTCTCAGAGATTGTTATGCCTTAATTGGGTTGTCCAGAACACTTCTATAGTAACCTGGACCCAATCTTTCCTCAATTTGTACCAGAGGAGTATTTTGTTTTGGGTCTGTGGCAGAAGTTTAAATATCCTGGCAAGGTCCATAATCTTAACTACAGATATAATACTACTCTTTTCTTTTTGCCATATGTGCAACATACTCAGATGTTTGGGGTACTAGGATCTGGACGTCTTTGAAGTATTGTTATTCTGCCGTGACAATAATATTCCTGTGAAAAGCCAAACAACAAAAGTAAAAATTCTACCTCATAGCCCTCTTAATTCTATAATTTGCATTGCTGACATGAAAAATAAATTACAGAAATATTTTCCTTTGCTTTTTTTTTCCTTTTTAACTTACATTTGTTGGTTTTGATTATATTGTACCTACAAATATGTTGTGGGAAAGGCTGAGAAATTATGCAGTTGTTAAATTTAACTTATTCTTTGTTGTCATCTTCTTATATGAATTTGTTTATAAAACGTGTGCTTTTCTAATTAACTGCTAAACTTAAACCACCATATACTTTACATCTTGCTACAGAATCATAATAATCTCCCAGTAAAATTTGAGTCAGAAATTTATTCCATAAAGTAGATAAAAATTACTTACTTTTAGACATTAATAATAACTAGATTATATATAAAATATTAACAAAATTTGAAGGTAGGAAAAATGAATATTTTAAAGAGGAAGTGAATTCTCCCAAATAACATAGCTATTGGAATTTACTGAGATCTTCAGGCTTCATATCATAGCAATTTGTCTCATTTGTCCCCAAATTAAAATTTTTTATTATCTTTATTTATTTATTGGATAAAGATAGTCAGAAATCAAGAAAGAAGGGGGAGATAGAGAGGAAGAGAGAGACACCTGTAGCCCTGTTTCACTGCTTTCAAAGCTTTCCCCTTGTAGGTGGGGACTGGGGACTTGAATCTGGGGCCTTGTGCATTTTAACATGTGCTCTCAATCAGGTCCACCACCATCTGGCCCTCCAAAATTAAAATATTCTCATTAGCTAAAATGTTGACTAAGCACCTATATTCTGACACCTCAGGAAAACATAAAATTAGCAAAAAAGTATCTTATAAATATTGTTGATAATATAATTTCATAGAAATTCCATTATTCATGGATGATTTATACTTTTAAAAAATTAATTAATTTGTTTATTTTCCCTTTTGTTGCCCTTGTTTTTTTCATTGTTGTTGTAGTTGTTGTTGATGTTGTCATTGTATAGGACAGAGAGAAATGTAGAGAGGAGGGGAATACAGAAGGGAAAGAGAAAGATAGACACCTACAGACCTGCTTCACCTCCTGTGAAATGACTCCCCTGCAGGTGGGGAGTCGAAGGCTCAAACCGGAATCCTTATGCCAGTCCTTCACCTTTGTGCCACGTGCGCTTAACTTGATGCATTACCGCCCCACTCACTATACTTTTTTTTTTTAACTTTATCTACACATTACTGTTCAAAAGGAATCAAGTCAAATAATTACATAAATCAAATCTAAATTTGCTATATATATGGCCTGTAGAGTTATGGGATATATATGTATATTTTTCCTATTGTATAAAATCTGCTATTTAAAAATTATCTAAATTTTTTAAGAGAAATCGAGAGAGCAAGCAGAGCTCCATTCTGCCATATGCAGTGCCTAGAAATGTGCTGTAACTATTGTACCACCTCCCTGGTCTCTGAATTAAGAAATAAATAAATTCAGAAGCTCCAGTGGCACAATTATGTAGAAATAAATAAATTCAACTAATATTAGTATGCTATATATCTTTGTTATGGTTATGCAATAAATTCCTATTTCATAGTTGGTAAAAAAATGTCACAAGCAAACGAATAAAAACAATGCATGCATTTTCTATATAAATCATTTCTTTAGTTATCTTTCAACATGAAGATTAATTATTATCATAATTTGATGTGATTATCTGCATCTCAAAGTGGTTAAACCTACTATTATTTTTTTTTAATGGCACCAGGGTTATTACTGGGGCTCGTGCATGTAAGAGGAATTCACTGCTCCTGTCAGCCATTTTTTTTTTCCAATTCTTTTTTGATATATATATATATATTTTTTTTTCCTTGATAGAGACAAAGATAAATTGAGAGGAAGATGAAAATTGAAAGGGAGAGAGAAAGAGACACTGGCAGCACAACTCCACTGCTTAGAGAGGTAAGGACCAAGGGCATGAACCTGCATCCTTGCACATGCTAATGTATATACTTTACCCAGTACACCATTACTTGGGCCCAGAATGGACATTTTAAACTGTGATTTGTGGTCATGGTGGTATTCTTTTTTTTTTTTTTTGTTAGCTTGTTTTACATCAGAAACACTATTTCTGATAGTTTGTCATGATCTTTTCAGCAAAGCAGGTAATATTTATTGGAACCCAAATATGAGAGTGTTTGGCAAATTCTGATGAGTGGTTTGAATTTTTAAATGGCTACCTAGAATTAGGTCTCTTTCCACTTCTGCCATAGAAACAACATGTTAAGATGGAAGAGAATATTTTAGAGACTTATGCTGTGAAACTAGAAAAAATGTATACCTGAATGGGTCTTCTCTTCCTCTGTTCTTAACTGTCAAATAATATCTAGTTATTTGTAAATTTAGAGAAAGAGGTGGGCAGTAGCTCAGCGGGTTAATTGCACAAGGCACAAAGCACAAGGATTGGTGTAGGGATCCAGGTTCCAGTCCATGGCTCCCCACCTGTGGGGGGGTGGTCATTGATTCACTATCGGTGAAGCAAGTCTACAGGTGTCTGTCTTTCTCTCCCTCTCTCTGTCTTCCCCTCCTCTCTTGATTTCTCTCTGTCCTACCCACCAACAATGACGTCAATAACAACAATAATAATAACCACAATGATAAAACAACCAGGGTAACAAAAGGGAAAAAAATAGCTTCCAGGAACAGTGGATTCGTGGTGCAGGCACCGAGCCCCAGCAATAACACTGGAGGCAAAAAAAAAAAAAAAGGAGAAAACGATTCATAAGTATTAGAGAGATAGTTCAGCTTGTTAAAGCACAGAACTTGCATCCCTGAGGGTTTTGTGATCACAGGTAAAATCCCTGACAGCACCTTATGTAAAAGCTTAGCAATAGTCTCTCTCTCTCTTTTAAAAAATATTATTTATTTATTTATTAATGAGAAAGATAGGAGAGAGAGAAAGAACCAGACATCACTCTGGTACATGTGCTGCCAGGGATTGAACTCAGAACCTCATGCTTAAGAGTCTAGTGCCTTAACCACTGCGCCACCTCCCAGACCACTCTTTCTCTCTCTTATTCTTTCTTTATACTCTCATTCCTCCACTTTCATACTACAAAAGAACTATTAAGTTTTACCCTTCTCCAAAACAGCATTTTTTCTTTATTGGTAAAGTTTGACAGAGCCATGAACCTTCAAATTCTGCTTTCCTAGTTGATTTTGTTGTGTTAGCTCTCACTGGCTTTTTCACTAAGGCATAAGAACAAGTCCCAGATGGTTTCTGTGAAGCTAACCTTTGTGCTTCAGGCCATGGCAAGTCCATCTGGCCTTTCCTATTTATTAATAGAGTTTTCCATCTGAGCCATAGATGTTAGGGATGGATGGAAATGTACTTCTTTCATTGGTACCAGTGTTGCCAAGAGACAATTCATTGAAGGCCACTGGAAAGATTTAATTCAAACTGTCTTTGCCCAAAGATAGCAATTCCTGACTTCTTAGCATTATATTAATTTTTTTGCCTTGCAGTACTGACTAGAATTCTGAAAGAGAATCATTAAGATCTTATTCCTCATTCTTCATGGGAACTTCTGTTATTTTCTGCTACAGCTTTCTCTTTTTTCTGAGGTCAGATGAAATTGAGCATGTTTGGGGTGGTATTGTCTTAGACAACTTTCTCAACCTGCTTTCACCATGGGACTACTAAATCTTTTCAATTATTTAATCTTCAGTGGAAAGATATTATAAGAAATAAATATCATCATATTCATTGTGATTTCCATTGGTTGAGTACTGCACCAATCCTGTAAAGATACCAGTCAAGTATGTCCATTTTATAAATGGATATATTTTGTCTAAAAGAGCATAAAAAATAATGTCTACTTTCCATACAACTATATATGCCATATCTAAGAATATTACCAACTGTGATTTGTTATCAGATCCTTGTCTTCAAAAATATATTCTTTCTGTTACTAAAATTCATAGTCATGTATGGCTATTGTCCTAACCATTGACATGACTGCTAATATTTTATTAATCTGTTAAACTAGATAAGGACTGGAAGCAGGAATACTAGAAAGAACAAGTTAAGGGAAGATTGTAGGCATGTGCATTTTAACCATTCCAACTAGCCACAAAATACTAGTGGTATAAAAATAAGAAAAAAATTTATCAACATAGGAATTATAAAGGGATTATATTCTAAGGAAAGCCAAATAAGCAAGTCAGTCAACCAAACAAAAATATAATAAATCTTCCATATTGTTCATTCTCTTAAGAATATTAAGTAACATTTTTCTATTCCTTGAAGAGTTAGCATATATATATATATATATATATATATATATATATATATATATATATATATATTAGTGACGTGGTACTATTAATACAGTAATCACTAAATTTTAACTTTAAAAGTATAAGATTTATTTCTTTATGTATGAAAGAAGGAAAGTGAATTACTCTGGCATATGTAGTGATATGTAGTGCCAGGGATTGACCTCAGGTGTCCACATACTTACAAGTATGACCAGCTCAAGGGCCACCTCTCTAGACTTTTCATTCTCTTTCTTTTTTTTTCCTCCCTCCCATTCCATTCTTCTTCCTCCCTCCCTCCCTCCCTCCCTCCCTCCCTCCCTCCCTCCCTTCCTTCTTTACTTACTTCCTTCTTTCCTTCCTTCCTTCTGTTTGACTGGAGTTATTGCTGTGGTTCAATGCCTATGTGGCTCACCACTCCCAGAGCAATTTTTTTTCTTTTTTTTCCTCTTCATTTTTTGCTAGAGACAGTCTGAAATAGACAGGTAGAGATGAGGAGAGAGACACCAGTAGCACTGCTCCACTACTCATGAAGCTTCCATGCTGTAGTTAGAGACTACCCAGTCCTCAAACATGGTACTGTGTATTCTAGCAGATATCCATTCCCAACTAGCTTCATCTTTAGACTTTAACTGCCATCAGGGCTACTGCTAGGACTGATGCTTGCATGAAAAATCCACTAATTCACTGTTCCCCACAGATTTTATTTATTTTTATTTTATTTTATTTTTTATAATGTGGGACTATGTGAAAGCTTGGTAGAGCTTAGTGAAGCTCTCCCATCCTTGGATGGAAGTCTGGAAAGACACCCCACTTGTTAGCCTCTCTCCTTAAAGAGATGAGCCAAGAGGGAAAAGTCTCCCAGACTCAGTTTCTCCTTATTAGTCAGTCTCTCAAGCTCACAGAAAGCCTACAAGCCTCTCACACTCAGTTTCCCCTGCTAGCAGCAGGCCAAATGGTTGCCTGTTTTATGGTTCACTCAAAGTTGACACATCCACTTCACCTTTTGATCATAAAGGAGAACACACTCTATCATAGACCCCCAACACCAGACAGTGGAAAACCCCCAAATCTTATTTCCTTATGCTCTTTGATATCTGTGATTTACATCAATTTTTGTTTTTCTTTTCTCTACCTCACCTTACTGGTTTAGCTCCTATGCTTCTCTCAAATGCCTTTGGATAATTAACCTGCCTGCATCATGGAGCATAATCATTTTGACCTTTATGTATCGTATCAGTTCTTGTCATACCAGCCCCCTATCATAGGGGCAAGCTGACCTTTAAGAAACCTGTAATTTATGACATATGTGAAAAATGTTCTTTGTTTAACTCTGTATATAAACCTGTACCCATCTCCAACTAAATGAGTGTTTGTAGCAGAGTACTTCCTGAGTCCTCCTTTCTGTATCACATGGTTAGAACTGGTGAGGGAGGATTGGAGACTTTCCCCCTGGCTGGATCCACTCCACAAGAGTGCCATCATTATAAGAGAGAAACTGAAAGGAAAGGAAAAGAGAGACAGAGAGAGACAGAAACATACCTGCACCATTGCTTCACCACATGTGAAGCCCCCCCCCCCCTTCAGGCAGGAGCCTAGTGCTTGAACCCAGGTCTCTGTGCATAGAAACATGTGTGCTCAACTGGAGTGCCACCACCTGGACCCTAGACATTTATTGGGGGGGGGTTAAGATAGATGGATGACACCATATAGAAGCTGATGCCTGTTTTTATTTCCCCTAAGGCTCCATCTTTACTTACTTTTTAAAAAAATTATTCATATAAAGGAAACACTGACAAAACCATAGAGTAAGAGGAGTACAACTCCACACAATTCCCACCACCAGAACTCTGCATCCCATCCCCTCCCCTGATAGCTTTCCTATTCTTTAGCCCTCTGGGAGTATGGACCCAGGGTCACTATGGGGTGCAGAGGTGGAAGGCCTGGCTTCTGTAATTGCTTCCCTGCTGAACATGGGCATTGGAAGGTCAATCCATACTCCCAGCCTGTCTCTCTCTTTCCTTAGTGGGGCAGGACTCTGGGGAAGCAGGGCTCCAGGACACATTGGTGGGATTGTCTGCCCAGGGAGGTCTGATTGGCATCATGGTAGCATCTGGAACCCGGTGGCTGAAAAAAAGAGTTAACATGGGAGTCGGGCTATAGCACAGTGGGTTAAGCACACGTGGCTCAAAGCTCAATGATGGGCTTAAGGATCTCTTTTGGAGCCTCCGGTTCCCCACCTACAGGGCAGTCGCTTCACAGGTGGTAAAGCAGGTTTGCAGGTGTCTATCTTCCTCTCCCCCTCTTTGTCTTCCCCTCCTCTCTCCATTTCTCTCTGTCCTATCCAACAATGATGACATCAATAACAACAGCAATAATAACTATAACAATAAAACAAGGGCAACAAAAAGGGAGTAAATAAATAAATATTTAAAAATTTTAAAAAAGAGTTAACTTATAAAGCCATATAAATTGTTGACTAATGATGAACCTAAAGGCTGGAATGTTGCAGGTAAAGATTTGGGGTCTCCGTTTTGAAGATAGCTAGTAGGCCTATTTTAGTTATATTCCAAAGGACCCATGAATATACTAGTTTTTTCCTGAGCCTGACCTCTGATAATGCAGGTGGACCCAAGTTATTATGTGGGGAGATGATGTCACAGCTAGAAAAAGGGCTAGAAAGCTGTATTAGGGAATAGAGTAGCTCCCAAATTGGGAATGGTGTATAAATATTGTTGACTGTTGACCCCATCCATTTGATCTGGGACCCATGTGCAGCTTAAGAGCCTATGTAACCTCTGCATCCCTGTAGGTCTGAGCTCACATTCTGTGGTCATGAGTAGGAATGTTCCAAGCTGCCCCAATTTCAGGACCTGTCTTCCTCAGATGGTAGACAGACTATGTGTCCAGCCTCCTTTTGGAGGATGGAACATTCTCTAACCATTGTTGATCTACATTGAGGGCAAGGTCCTATGGGGGCCCACAAAGAGGTCCATTATGTTGTTCCTGATGGAGATGACCGGTGACAATGGAGAGAGGGATCTATTTGAGGTCTAGGCTCCTCATGTCTGTGTGGGAATCCCAGGACTCCCTGACTGTCCTCAGCTGATGGTGGGTCATCATTCAAGCATGCCAGTCTCTTGCCCTTGTTCTTGCTATTATTATTAGCTTTTTTAGTCCTTACTTTGATAAGGTTAGTTTTGGAGTGACTGAGGAAAGTATAATAGGAAGTAGGTGATGAGGGTATCTAGGTCAAAGTAGAAACTATTTCAGTAGGAACTTTATGGTGTCTTTTTAATTCTTTCTACTTGCTTGCTTCATTTATTGACTCACTGCAGAGTATTGTGCACTTTTGCTTTCAGGTATATATTTTGCCCTAATTTATGGATACATGTGTACATCTGCCCTACCTCATGGGACCTGGTCTATATCTAGGTTTTGGGACATTGTTAGAAAGTGAACCACCTGATATGGAATTAGAGAATCCTATGAGAAAGGAAAAGTCTCCCCTGATTAATGAGGCTGAAGGGTTGACATTCTTTGCCTGACGACTCTGGACTGTAGACTTTTTTTTTAATTTATCACACACTTATAGTAAAGATTTTGGAACATTTTAAAATCTAAATATGTAATATCTGATTTGTGGATTGATTCCTGCTTTGACTTTTAGTTATAGACCTTCCATTGAGCATGTGCATTAACTATTTTTAAATTATTCCTTCTCTATTATTTTGCATAAAATAAGTATGGTGGTAGTTATAATGCTTTCCTTTCATATTCTATTGATTTACCTGGTGCACCTTTATATTGTTTTATATGTTATTGTTATCCTTAGGTCTAAATAGTCTGAATACTTTACTCTGTTAATCACATTTCTACTTGACCATCATTAGTGTAGCAAAACCTATGTTGGATTAAGGAGATCGAACAGTTGGTCACTCCTTGAGATTCCATGTACCTAGAGGATAAGATGTTAAATATATAAATATGTATATGTACTTTATATGGAGTAACACTGATCTCTTCCTAATACTTAGGGGTCCTAACTCTCTTCAAGGCCCAGCCTTTAAAATCTTTATTTTTTCTCTCTAGTTTCTTAAGGCTAAACAATATCACTGATTTGAAAACTAATCATCTGGTCTCTTACTTTGTTTCAGGAATTTGTGGTAAATGATGCAGTGAATAAACACTAAAGAAAAACATGATTTTTTTCCCTTTTCTTTTTGTAGGTTCATATAGCAGACCATAAAATATATATATACTTGGCTGGCTATAAAATCTATCAAAGTTTTTCAACAGCCCCATATTTTTTCCATTCCTTCACTGCCACCAGCAGCTGCCTCTACATATGTTCCTTGATTTTATGGGTGCATTACAACAGCATCAAAGCTGTTGTAACATTGCAGGCACGTTTTTATGGGGAGCGATTTCAGCACCATGCCATCCGGCTGGCCCACCCCAACCTTCTGTTGCTGAAATGAAATGACACAGGCATTTAATAAAGGGGATAAAGAGTAGGAGTGAGAGTAGGTGGCTTAAGATGAAGATTGCCTTTTCCTCCATGCTGGGGGATGGAACTCAGAAGTTAGCTTCTCCAGAAGCTCGTCAGGACAACCAACTTCCTTAGAGGTGTCTATGGGAAGACAGAACACTGGGAGGTCCTCATTTCTGTGAGGAAATAGCCCATAAAGAAGCAGTTCATTGCTTCCATAATGACAGCATGATAGGTGTGTATAGTGAAAAGAGGATGCTTATGCTCTAATGGGGTGGCCAGAATGATTATCATTTTTGTTGTTGCATATAATACTCATGTAATTATATCATTAATAATGAAATTTAGGTAGTATTTATAGGTTGGAAATACCTCTATGAATAAAACATCTGGGGGAATCCCACTTTTTTTTATTTTTTAGATCTAGATAGCAAATGAGAAGATGGTATGTGGGTGGACTTGTATTCATGTTATTAATACCCCCCAAACACCTTCTTTGTCTAGATCAACTCTGAATTCTGTGTTAGTCACAAACTCAAATATGTCGAGCCTGTTCTCATGATAAAGAAATGCCAAGGTGTTCTGGGAGGTGACACAATGACTAAGGCACTGGACTCTCAAGCATGAGGTCTTGAGAATGACCCCCAGCAGCACATGTACCAGATAAATGTCTGGTTCTTTCTCTCTCTCCTCATATCTTTCTAATAAATAAATAAATAAATAAATAAATAAATAAATAAATAATCTTAAAAAAAGAAATGAAACTAGGGAGGAAGGATATGAGGATGTGTGTAAAAGAGGACATGGGCACTTCCTGCTTGGCATAGAGATAGGAACTCTTACAATTCTTAAATCTCAACAAGAAGTTAAAAAAAAAAGGAAATGGGGGGGAATCTTATAGTCTCATGAAGCTACATGCCACTAACACAAGACTTTCTCTGAACTAGCCTCATGTAGGCAAAATCAACATCCTCAAAGTGATCTTATTTCAATTATCTACATGTTAGCTAAACATTGGGCATTAAATGGATAGTCACAGGTTTTAGCTTTCCTCCCTTCCTCCTTCCACTCTTTCCTCCCTCCCTCCCTCCTTTCCTCTTCCTCCTCTCTCTCTCTCTCTTTCTGTCTCTCTCTCCATTCCTTCATTTGGTTGGACAGAGATAAATGAAGAGGAAGGGGGAGAAGGAGAGAGGAAAAAGATACTTTCTGAGCTGCTCTACCATTTGTGATAGATCCTGTAGATGGGGACCAAGGGTTTGAACCTGGGTCCTTGTACAGGGTACTGTGTGTTCTTTATATGGGCCTCATTTTATTTTTTTGCTATAGCTTCTATTATTATGCAGGAATATATTTTTAGTTTAGTATAGTTCCATTTGTTTATTTTTCATTTTGTGGCTGAGGCTTTTCTGAGTGTCGTATCTGATAAATCATTGATAAGACCTATGTGAAGAGGGTTTTTATTTTATTTTATTTATTTATTCCCTTTTGTTGCCCTTGTTGTTTTATTGTTGTAGTTATTATTGTTGTTGTCGTCGTTGATGGATAGGACAGAGAGAAATGGAGAGAGGAGGGGAAGACAGAGAGGGGGAGAGAAAGATAGACACCTGCAGACTTGCTTCACTGCCTGTGAAGCGACTCCCCTGCAGGTGGGGAGCCGGGGTTCGAACCAGGATCCTTATGCCGGTCCTTGTGCTTTGCGCCACCTGCGCTTAACCCGCTGCACTACCGCCCGGCTCCCTAGAACTCTATTTTATATGGCTCTCAAAATTTCACTCTAATTTGATTAAAAACTCAAGCTTATGACTAGAAATCATAAAATTCTCAGAAGAAAAATATATTTTTTAAAATATCCTCTTCACGGGAGGAAGAGGATCCCGGTTCGAGCCCCCGGCTCCCCACCTGCAGGGGAGTCGCTTCACAGGCGGTGAAGCAGATCTGCAGGTGTCCGTCTTTCTCTCCTCCTCTCTGTCTTCCCCTCCTCTCTCCATTTCTCTCTGTCCTATCCAACAACGACGACATCAACTACAACAACAATAAAAAGACAGCAAGGGCAACAAAAGGGAAGATAGATAAATAAAAAAACAAAAAAATATATTAAAAAATAGAGTTCTAGTATCATTATTGTCTGAATATTCACTTTTATTACTATTCTTTATTGAAAAGAATTTTTTTTCTCTAGTAAGCATTCTTGACTCTCATGTAAGGATAATTAAATTCAAAGTTTTGTGCTAGGAAATTTACAAATGGCATTTCTAATAGTTAACTTTTTCCAAATTCAATCTTTTTTTTTTTAACCAGAGCACTGCTTAGCTCTGGCTTATGGCAGTATGGGGGATTGAACCTGGGACTTGAGAGCCTCAGGCATTAAAGTCTCTTTGTATAACCATTATGATATACGCCCACCCTCAAATTCAATCTTATTTATTATTTGGCAAACAAAATCAATGAAGTTTATTATATCTGGATTATCTGTACAAATTGTTACAGATAAGCAGTTCCATAGCCATGGTTCAATTTCTTCATTCAGTTTGAAAGATCATGATTTTCCCACTGTTGTACTAGTTCAGGCTGTATACTAAACACATTAAGTCATTTTATTTTATTTTTTTATATTTATTTTATTTATTCCCTTTTGTTGCCCTTGTTGTTTTATTGTTGTAGTTATTATTGTTGTTGGATAGGACAGAGAGAAATGGAGAGAGGAGGGGAAGACAGAGAGGGGGAGAGAAAGATAGACACCTGCAGACCTGCTTCACCACTTGTTAAGCGACTCCCCTGCAGGTGGGGAGCCAGGGCTTGAACCGTGATCCTTATACTGGTCCTTGTGCTTTGCGCCACCTGCGCTTAACCCGCTGCGCTACAGCCTGACTCCCCATTAAGTCATTTTAATCTACACAATAACTCTGGGAGAGGTGTTTTAATGTCCAATTTATACATGAGAAATAAGACCTAGAGAGATTAAATAATCACTCATAAGTTACTCAGCAAGTAAGTGGCAAAGTTGAGGTTTAGATTCAAACTGGTCAGACTCCAGAGTCTGTATTCTTCCTACCCAGCCACTACCTTTTAAGTATTTATTAAGTATTTCTTACTCCCTTTTAAGTAAGTACCCATTTGATCATATTGCCAATGGTCAATTATTTGTTTAGCAACTAAGCCATTAGAATATCTTTTTTCTTTACTTCGTAGGCAGTTATTCTTTAAGTTATTTCTCAGTCTAACTAATAGTAAGAAATAACTTAATAACTAAGGGAGGCTGTGGAATTAAATTTTCTAGCCAGAAAAAGGTGGCAACCAAGAGTAGATGTGACTTTTTCAAAGATTACCATATGGAGAAAGGGTGAACTTTTGTTCTAAGTGACTTAATAAATTAGAATTTTGATAAATGATAAGTGGAAGCTGCAGGGAAAATATTTTGGAAGAGTATATAAAATATCTTCCTAAAAGTCGTATCTGTCTAAATATGGAATAGGCTGTCTCGGGATGTGGCAATAATCAGAAGTGGGGACGCCACTTGGCAAGGTTCATGTTGTAGTGATCTAATGACATTTAAGGTGGGTGAGACTGGATGATTTTCTGACATGACTTTGGATTCCTGTGTCTTCATCACTGGATGCTTGCCTGATAATTCTGCATAACTGGGATATGTTCCCTAACAGTTGG
This sequence comes from Erinaceus europaeus, assembly GCF_950295315.1. NCBI lineage: Eukaryota > Metazoa > Chordata > Mammalia > Eulipotyphla > Erinaceidae > Erinaceus > Erinaceus europaeus. Next base: position 19,245,659 of record NC_080178.1, read on the forward strand.
CACAAGTGACTTAGAAAAAGGGAAAGCCAGAAAGGGTGACTCTCTGTCTCAGTCTGTATCAACCCTATGAGTATCAGTTCACAACCCAATGCAATAAACTACTTCAGAGCCAAGACTTATCAGTGGGCTTCTGTCAAAGTTGTAGGCAAAGGGAAGAAGGGAATACAATTTGCGGTGCTTCTTTTTATTTTTGTTTTCAGGGAATACAATTTGTGGTGCTCCTTTTTATTTTTGTTTTCATGTATTGGCATTATGATCAATAAAGGAGAAGAAGGAAAAAAACTACTCTCTGGGTATTGTTTTGAAAGAATATAGAAGGGCTGGTAGAGTTCACTCATTACAGTGTGCAGTGACTCAGGTTCAAGCCCCCGGTTTTCACTTACAGGAGGAAGCTTCACAAGTGTTGAAACAGTGCTGTAGATGTTTCTCTCTCTCTCTCTCTCTCTCTCTCCCCTTTCCCTCTCAGTTTCTCTCTGCCTGTATCCAAAATAGATAAATAAATAAATATAAAAGAAAAAGAACATAGCAACTAAAACAATTCTTGAATGGGGGTCACCATTTGTAAGACTGTTACTTTCTCTTTTTGTTGAATAGAAACTTGAAAATTTATGTAAAATTACTATTTAATAATGATGATGATGAAATCATAACAGTAGTTTATCAGAAGTCACTAGGTTTTAGGTATCATTATTAGTGAAGTCTTATTATAGATGAACAAAGTAAATGAATGTAAAAAGCTTAAGTAAGAATCCCTTGCAGCTGCAAATTAGAACTAGAGTTCAAATCCCATTTTTAAAAATATTTATTTCCTTTTGTTGTTCTTGTTGTATTATTATTGTAGTTATTATTGTTGTTATTGATGTCATTGTTGTTGGATAGGACAGAGAGAAATGGAGAGAGGAGGGGAAGACAGAGAGGGGGAGAGAAAGACAGACACCTCCACACCTGCTTCACCTTCTTTGAAGTGACTCCCCTGTAGATGGGGAGCCGGGGACTGGAACCTGGATCCTTACGGCAGTCCTTGCACTTTGCACCACATGCGCTCAACCCACTGCACCACCATCCGTCTCCCCCAAATCCCATTTTATTTCAATGTATGTTCTTATTTTCATCACTAATAATTTTTGTCAGTTGGACTTATTACTCCTCATATAATGTGATTCAATATTATTAACATTTCTTTATTGCTGAATCCTATCCTTTTAGATGAGACACTAAGAAGGAAGCATAGTAGGTTTCTTCTGATTACATTTTGCAATCACATAGTGTCCATCTATAACAAATAGGGTAGTGGGAAGACTATTACTTTTGATCTACTTAAATCATTTCTTTTTTTATTAAGTTAACACAAAAGCACAATATTTTATAGTTTTAGTAGTATAGTTTTATACGTATGTGCCGGGATAGCCTGAGGGTGCTTCTTCCTGAGCAAGTGCTCTTTGGGTTGGAGAGAACTCAACTGGAGCCAACCGAGGCTGCTGCCTGGGAGAGGGATCAGGAACTCGTGCAGCACTAACATTGCAGGAAATACACTCTGGAACTCTTGGAGCCATAAAGTAATTCCAAGTGATTTTACTCAGAAAAGCAGCTTGTATATATACTAGCCAAGTAGGGTGTAAACAGGGTGTGACGTAGAGAGGGTGGAGCGAAAAAGGAGATTGGTGAAAAATCAGGGTGTGACAAGGAGAGGGGGCGGAGCAGGCGAGAATTCTACCACTGAACTACCAATGCCCTGGAGGGAGGGTGGTGCTTAGTTAACAGTGGTTTATGTAAATAGACGGCAGCTTTGAGTGGGATCAAACCAATGTCATGCAGGCATGCCTGTGTTTAGTTAAGCAGGATTAGAGACAGAAGCTTTAAGCAGGGGGAGCTGGCATACTACCCAACACATATGTGCGTGTATATGACTCACCACAGCCACTGGGTCACAGTGTCATTATACCAAAGAGACCCATCAGATATATTTGTTTTCTTCTCATTTTAATTACTTTGCTTTTACATTTAAAAAGGTGCTTTAGTTTGTATTTCATGGTAGTCTGGGACAAATGCTTGAGTGGAAAGAATTTTTTTTTTATGCGATGAACCTAGGAAGTAAATTTAATGGAGGATTAAGGGATACAGAAGCCAGGTGGTGGCACACTAGTAGAGTGTGGGTGTCACAGTGTTCAAGGAGCTGGGTGCTGAAGTAGTGTTGAAGGTGTCTCTCTACCTCTCTTTTAATTTTAATTTAATTTTATTTAGTGATTCAATATTGATTTACAAAATTACATGTCAATAGGTGTACAATTCCACACCATTCCTACCACCAGACTTCTGAATCCCCAGTCCCTTCACTGCAGTCCACCTCAGTTCTCCCAAGGTGGCAGACATCGGTTTACCATCATCTCTACCACTATCTGTCTCTATTTGTACATAATCGCCCCCTTTTCTTCCAGGTCCAGTCCTCTCTTCCACGACAAGCCACACATAATCCTCTTATTACATCTAAACATCTCTTCCCTTTTCGTCCTCTTTCTCTGGGATCTGATGGAGCTGGAGCTCAGAACCCTCTTATCCTCCTCCTCCTATCACTTCTCCCCCACTGGGAATATGGGTAAAAATTGGTTTCAGATGCTACCATGATGTCAACCTGACTTCCCTGGGCAGATGACCCCACCATGTGTCCCAGAGCCCCAACTCCCCAGACCTCTGCACCTGTAGGGAAAGAGAGGCAGGCTGGGAGTATGGATTGACCTGTCAATGCCCATGTTCAGTAGAGGGAGAAGCAATTACAGAAGCCAGACTTTCTAATTTCTGAACCCCATAATGATCCTGGGTCCATGTTCCCAGAAGGATAAAGAATAGGAAAGATTTCAAGGGAGGGGATGGGATATGGAGTTCTGGTGGTGGGAATTGTATAGAATTTTACCCCTCTTATCCTGTGGTCTTGTCAATATTTCCATTTTATAATAACAATTGAAAAAATTGGGGGTGCAGAAGGTAGGAGTTCTGACTTCTGTAATTGCTTCTCCACTGGATTTGGGCATTGGATCTCTTTCCCTTTCTTCCTTTCCTTTCCCTCTTGATTGCTCTGTTTCTGTTTAATCATTAAATAATAGAAAAAAGAAAGAAAAAGCAAGGTAAGGGAATTTTTTTTTCTTTCCCTCCAGAGTTACCACTGGATCTCAACACCTGCACTGTGAATCCACTGCTTCTGGAGGCTGCTTTCCACACCTTTGTTGCCCTTGTTGTTTACCGTTGCTGTTATTATTATTATTGTTTTGTTACCACTATCATTGTTACTGCTTAGAATGGAGAGAAATTGAGAAAGGACAGGAAGATAGAGAGGGGAAGAGAAAGATAGACACATGCAGACCTGCTTCACCGCTTGTGAAGCGACCCCCCCTGTAGGTGGGTAACCAGGGGCTTGAACCTGGATCCCTCCTCCAATCCTTGCACTTTATGCCATGTACGCTTAACCCACTGCACTACCACCTGGACCCCCTGTAAGGGAAACGTATTAAGGTCACTGCTATATATATCAAGTTTCAATTCTTTTGAGAGCTGAACATGGTGCAGGATCATTTCTGGAGCCTTTACCCAGTCAATTCTGTCCCGGATTTGTTGAAGTTTACACTCAAGGGATCTATTGATACTTGCAGGATAGTCAGTGAGTCGACCCTTGGGAAGCCAAGGCACATGCTTGAGGTAGCATAATGGCAGAGCGAAGTAATAAGAAGCTTTCACAGAACCGCCCAACATATTTGCAGCTAAAATCAGAGATAGACTGAGGGAATGTGATGTCTGTCACACCATTAAGTCTCTTTCTATATGAAATATGTAAAATCATATAGTTTTGGTTCTGTAGCAGTGTATAACCCCTTCATTTAGCTCCATTTTTTCAATGGTGGAAGCGGATAGTCATAAAATATCTCCACTGCATACCTCTATGCAAACACTAAGTTAGAAGAAATTGAAATCCAGAAATCAGTTCCTTTTCCTATAGCAACAAAACAATAAAATATCTAGGAATAAACCTAAACAAAGAAGGTAAAGACTTATACACTGAAAATTATGAGTCACTACTCAAGGAAATTGAAAAAGACACAAAGAAGTGGAAAGATATTCCATGTTCATGGGTTGGAAGAATGAACATCATTAAAATAAACATACTACCCAGAGCCATATACAAATTTAATGCTATCCCCATCAAGATCCCAACCACATTTTTTAGGAGAATAGAACAAATGCTACAAATGTTTATCTGGAAGCAGAAAAGACCTAGAATTGCCAAAACAATCTTGAGAAAAAAGAACAGAAGTGGAGGTATCACACTCCCAAATCTCAAATTATATTATAGGGCCATTGTCATCAAAATTGCCTGGTACTGGAACATGAATAGGCATACTGACCAATGGAATAGATGTGAGAGCCCAGAAGTCAGCCCTCCCCCACCTATGGACATCTAATCTTTGACAAAGATGCCCAGACTACTAAATGGGGAAAGCAGAGTCTCTTCAACAAGTGGTGTTGGAATAAATGGGTTGAAACATGCAGAGGAATGAAACTGAACCAGTATATTTCACCAAATACAAAAGTAAATTCCAAGTGGATCCAGGACTTGGATGTTAGACCCCAAACTATCAGATACTTAGAGGAAAATATTGGCAAAACTCTTTTCTGCATAAATTTTAAAGACATCTTCAATGAAATGAATCCAATAAAAGGAAGACTAAGACAACCATAAACCTATGGGACTACATCAAATTCAAAAGCTTCTTCACAGCTAAAGAAACTACTACCCAAAACAAGAGACCCCTCACAAAATGAGAGATGGTCTTTATATGTCATACATCAGACAAGAGGCTAATAACTAGACTATATAAAGAACGTGCAAATCTCAACAACAAGACAACAAATAACCCCATCCAAAAATGGGGGTAGGACATGGACAGAATATTCACCACAGAAGAGATCCAAAAGGCCAAGAAAAACATGAAAATGCTCCAAGTCTCTGATTGTCAGAGAAATGCAAATAAAGAACAATGAGATACCACTTCACTCCTGTGAGAATGTCATATATCAGAAAAGGTAACATCAGCAAATGGAGAGGTTGTGAGGTCAAAGGAACCCTCCTACACTGCTAGTGGGAATGTCAATTGGTCCCACCTCTGTGGAGAACAGTCTGGAGAACTCTCGGAAGGCTAGAAATGGACCTACCCTATGATCCTGCAATTCCTCTCCTGGGGATATATCCTAAAGAACCCAACACACCCATCCAAACAGATCTGTGTACACATATGTTCTTAGCAGCACAATTTGTAATAGCCAAAACCTTGAAGCAACCCAGGTGTCCAACAACAGATGAGTGGCTGAGCAAGTTGTGGTATATATATACAATGGAATACTACTCAGCTATAAAAAATGGTGACTTCACTGTTTTCAACTGATCTTGGATGGACCTTGAAAAATTCATGTTAAGTGAAATAAGTCAGAAACAGAAGGATGAATATGGGATGATCTTACTCTCAAGCAGAAGTTGAAATACAAGATCAGAAAAGAAAACACAAGTAGAACCTGAACTGGAATTGGCATATTGCACCAAAGTAAAACTCTGGGGTGGGTGGATACGTGGGGAGAATACAGGTCCAAGAGGATGACAGAGGACCTAGTGAGCATTGTATTGTTATATGGAAAATGGGAAATGTTATGCATGTAGAAACTATAGTATTCACTGTTGAATGTAAAACATTAATTCCCCAATAAAAAATTAAAAAAATATCTCCACTGGCTTGGCTGAGCCTATTTAGATATTTATCCTTGTTGGCTAATTCCTCTTGAGTCTCCAAGGTAAGAGGAATCAGGATGGCAATTAAGGAGAAGTAGGCAACTTCTTTTCCAAAGCCATGAATCTCTCGCATTGCTCAGACCTACTCAGTCCCTTATAATCCTCTCAGGCTGCCATTGCCAGTTGCATTAGCATACATCTATTGTGCACTGCAAGGGTTCAGCGTGTTGAGGAAGGGTTGGCAGAACATGAAATCCAATAAGGATACTGAGTTCCATCTTCTGAACTAAGGAGCATGATAATTAAAGTGGTATTTACAATGCAATAAAGGCAAGCTAATTACTGGCAAATGAGATTGAGACAATGCTCTTTCCCATTGAAACTAGACTGGGCTCTGCCTTCGCTATAAATCCTCCAACTGTCTCTTTTGTTAATTATGATCTTCATAATTCCCTTCTTGGCAATATTTGCCTAATTTAATGCTACTCAATAGGAAAGAATTAATGGGACCTGTGGTAGGAGTGATAGAGAGTTTAGGACAGTGGTTTGGATCCCTAGATATTTAACACAAAAATGCAGACCTGGAAAATGAGGGCACTTTTCCAAATAAGTAGCAAGACTAGTTCCTTTTCTGAGGTGTGTCTGGCTTTATCACTGGTCAATGCTTCTGGGTCATATGCAGTTCTGGCAGTTAGTGTTGATCTGAAAATGTATGCTGAGTTAGAAGCCTTTTTGAATCATCCTGTTGCTGATCAGTGCTAGTGAATGATAATCCCAGTCACCACCTCTGGGATCAAAATACTCAAATACAATTATTAATACAAATGTCAAAACCTTCTTTTGTTAAAGGTCAGTTAATAAATATTTAGGCCTTGTCAAGCAATATGTGATCTGTCATTTCTTCTTCTTCATTTTAATTATTACTATCTTTTGAAAACATAAAAAGACATTCTTGGCTTCTGGGACATGCAAAGCAGGACCCGATTAAATGTGGTCTAAAAGCAATGGTATATGAATTCCTGAACTATTTTAAGCCCTTCATTTCTGAAAAAGCACTAGATAGATTTTCTTGTGTATCTACTCCTATCAAAGATTAAACCTGGTGTTGAAGTTAGATGTAGAATTATTGGAGGGTGGAAGATTGGTAACTCTAGAATAATGCTTAACAATTGAGTTTGTCATGTGATGATGCTAGGTAGACCCAGATTTTGTTGTTTTTGTTGCCCACACATTTATTTTTATTTTGTTTTGTCCATTCATAAATTTTATTTTCTTATATCTCAGGCATATGTGAAGAATATAGTGTTTGTATTTCTCCTCTTCAGTTTGCATAATATCTTTTAATTCCTTCCATTTTCTGCAAATGGCAACTTCTTATCTATTTTCAGGGTATATTTTTCTATTTTTCAATAGAGGTTATTGGCCTTTATCTGATATATGAAATGTGAAGTTCTCCCATTCGATAGGTGTCCTTCTGTTTTCGTGATCATTCCTTTTTGTGTGTGTGTGTGTGTAGAAGCTTTACATTTTGATGTAGTCCCATTGTTTTACTTTTGGTTTTGCTTTCATTGTGACTGGACTTGAGTTGTCAAAAACATTTCCAAAGCATAGACTGTGATGTGTTCTTCCAATGTTTTCTTCTATGTATTTGATGGTTTCTAGACCCAGAATTTTAACTTTGTATTTAAAATAAAAATGTTATATGTACTTATTTGTTCAAGAATTCTTGAATTATGCCCAACATTTATTTTCCTCTCCCATTATTTATTTTTATGGTGAATGTTTTAGAAAATCTTTAGTTTATATTAATTTGAACCTCTAAGACAATGCTAGCTTTGAGTAACAACTCTTTTTATGTGAGAGGAATGTGATGGTTTGAGAGACTGGAGGTAACTTGACATCAGAGTTCCACAGGATTGGAAACAAGCACCATTTCTGTGGCAGTATTAGTTCTCAATAAAGAAATCGGTAACTGAGGAACAGTCTCAATGTAACATTTTTTGTTTCCTCCCACTAAATGACAGGCCCATTTTCCAATCTATATGACAATAACATATCTTATATTGCCTCTCCACATTTTCAAATCCCATCACCAATACCAAGAGTAGGATGGGGAAGCAATAATCCTTCCTTGGTTGAGAACCATTGCATTATTCTTTTTTTAGGTGCAATAGTAAAGGACACCTTATAAGACATTAAGAATATGGTTGTGGGCAGAGGACTTGGAAATGTATATGAAAAGCTCTCTGCCAATGACTTTCCTCTTCTTTAATTCTACTCCATATTATAGCTAGAAAAGTATATTTTTGAATAGGTTACAGTTTCATCTATCTATGTGCCCTATTGTCTGTGCTGTCATGTACTAGGTGAACAAGATTTGAAAATCACTGGTGGATTGTTTGCAGTTCAATCCAGTATAGTCCCAGTAAGACATATATGGGAAAAATGTTTAAATATAATGGGTTACTTTCTCTGTATATGTGAAGAGTGAGGGGGTTAAGATGTCTAGATTTTACTTGTTCATGTTTTCTATTTCTTAGAAGAGATTATATTTTCAGAAGCAGGAATATCACATTCTAAAGTGTTACACATTTCATGTTTGTGTGTGTGTGTGTGTGTGTTAACTCAGTGGGAGAGATGAGAAGCAGTGGTGCATTGAGTGTTTGGTTCTCCTTTAATAATGGTTGAAGGGTAAGTAAGAGACAACTTTTATGACTCAATACCAACAATAACTCTATTTCAAAGTGTTACTGTATGTTGTGTAGAAACAGTATGCGTTTGGGGGGCGGGGGGGTAGGGGGGAGCTTCACAGGTGGTGAAGCGAGTCTGCAGGTGTCTGTTTCTCTCCCTCTCTACCTCCTGTTTCCCTCTTAATTTCTCTCTGTTTCTACTCAATAATAAATTAAATAAATAAATATTTTTTTCAAAGAAACAACATGTGTTTTAGAGTGATACAGTTCCGTATATAAATCCCTTATCTACCACTTGCTAGCACTGAAACCTTAGGCAAGTCACTCATTTTTGGATAGCACAGATGGTAATTTCCTGTATCACAATACTATAAGTGGAATGTTCAACACAAGGTCTAGACTACAGGAGTTATTCGATACTCCATAACAATTAATAGCAGTGATACATCAAACAGATCCATGCATTAAACTATTTGACTATTCCTTATTAACTGCTATTAATAATTGAAAAATTAATGAATGTTCTGCATGTATCTAGGAGTGAAAACTAATGGATATTCTTTTTTTTTAACAAGTCAGCATCCTTTTGCATGTAAGATTTTAAGCATGATTTCAAGTGTGGGAGATAGTGTGTAGCTTGTATGTGAAAGCCCACTCAGACCTAATTCCAGCTCTGCTTTGCATTTTTATGTCTGTAGGAACAGTTTTTCAGTCTCATTATATTTTATGCCATCTCTGTAAGATGAAAGTGTACAAGCATATCTTTCTTAGTAATCTTGAGGATTAAATGTGACAACAAGTCATGGACTGCAGCATCTAACACATTCCAGTTGATCAGTACAAACCGACTTCCTTTATCTTCCTTTTCACTATTTGTTCTTGGCAAGATTTGTGATAGACATTGTTTGATTTTGACATGATTTCCTTGCTTCTCTACACATTTGCTTTTGGTGTATTTAATTTCCTGGTCCTTGAGGCAACCCCCCACAGTCCATTCACATTGAGGTGAAGGTGATTTCTTATTTTGTTGTCTCTTTCCATTTGGCACACAGAAGGTGAAGACTAACTCTGTTTCTGTCAGAAAATGTGTGATACAGTCCATGGTCACAAAAATGGTGACAGTGAAGCAGGATCAGGTCTGAAAACTCACTGGCCATTTGGATCCAAAATGGAGACTACAGACAGGTTAACCTCAAGTGGAGGCTGACTGTGGAGGACTCCGTTCTGCATAAGGTGGGTAAAGAATTCATGTACCCAACACAACAGTGCACCAATCTGGATTGAGTTTGGTGTAAGAAAAACATTGAGCAATAAACAGGGACTATTGATAGGGAAGCAAAAATTGATAACATCTGTAAAATTCATCAGGCTTATTGTGATGTTTTAAAAGTTCACAATTTTTAAAATCTGAAGTTCTTGGAAACAGATATGCTTTGGAGCTCAAAAGTTTATTTTTTTTTCAGATTTTACAAAGATGTAAAAGTATCTCTAATGTATATTATTTACAACACCCCTGGTAAGGTCTGGGGCAGCAACCCATTATCAAACACACTATTACTTTCTCAGCAAAGGGAATACATATTCACACTAATTAAGGCAGATATGAATTTCAAAAAAGCCTTGTATCAGCTTAGGTCAGGCTTTCTTACTAAATAAGATCAAGCCAGATTATATTTTCACACTAAAAGTTTTAGGAAAACTTTCCATTTTCAGAAGTTTTTATATTTTTTCAGTACTTCTAATAATGGGATATGAACCAGAATGAGAATACAAGCAGACAATTATGGCCACACATCTAGTCAAAATAGCAAAAACTTTTTTTTCACATTCTATTATCCTTATACCAGAATTCATTTATCTTTCCAATAAATGTTGAGTGACAACTACAGTATGCCACATGGGAGTATTACAATGGGAGAGAGGACAAAGTCCCTGCTTCTTTCATCTGCTAGCACAGACCCAGGTATAGGAATATTCCCCTTTTTATTTCTCTTCCCCTATTTCTCAGTAAAGGAATCACTACTCCCTCATCTGATTTTACCTTTGCTGTGCCACTAGCTGAGCTTATCCCAGAAAAAAGAAAATAGTCCCTTCTTCTTTGAGTGAAGGGTACTCAGTGCATATCCTTATTATAACACATAGCAAAGTGTGAACCTCCATCTGGCATCCCAACTAAAGTGTTAACATTTGAGTTTTAGAGCCTGAGTGCCTATTCCAGGTTCCTGCACTCAGGAACACACACAAACACACACACACACACACACACACACACACACACACACACACATATATATATATATATAGAGAGAGAGAGAGCAGGAACTATATAGTAGGAACTATATAGTAGGCATTCAACATATGCTTAATGAATAGACAGCTCTTCTTTGGGTGACTGAAACACCTTTTCAGTCTCAATTTTATTGAGTTATGTTGGGAAAAAAAAAGACAGCTAATTTAACCACCACCCCCCTTTCTCTGACTGATTTTCATTTTTATTGACTTTTTAATCAAATTATCAAGTAGAAGTAATTTAGCATCACCTTGCCAGCAGCAAGTCAACAATACTGATGATAATTTTACCTTTTCATCTTGTCTTAGCTGTAGATAATTTTTTTGCACTATCAGATATTACATAACCTGGGTCCTTGCACATACCTTGTGTATAGTAGTTTGTGTGCTTAACTGGTTGTGTGGCCACCAGGCCCTCCCCCCCACATACTTGTTAGTTCACTTAAGGAATTCAAACAGGGTATATATTGAGTGATAGGAATTACTTTTCCACATGTGTTGTGACTCTACGGGTCACCTTGAGACTAGAAGACCTCCTGGTCTCTACCAGAATCCAGCGGGATTTTTGTCTAGTTATGGTTATGCCCTCAAGGGTACTCAAGGGCATAGCATGCATATTGGGAGCAAATCTGGGTTAGCACACTGGGTGGGATTGCATCCTGATGTATAACTTGTAATAAAAGACACAAGGATTGATGATTTAGGGAGTTGGGCAGTAGCGCAGTGGGTTAAGCACATGTGGTACAAAGCTCAAGGACTGGCTTAAGGATCCCAGTTCAAGCTCCCAGCTCCCACCTACAGGGAAGTCGCTTCACAGGCAATGAATCAGGTCTTCAGGTGTCTGTCTTCCTCTCCCCCTCTCTGTCTTCCCCTCTTCTCTCCATTTCTCTCTGTCCTATCCAACAACGACAACATCAATAGCAACAACAATACCTACAACAATTAAAAAAAAACAAGGGCAACAAAAGGAAATAAATAAATAAATATTTAAAAAACTTAAAAAAGAAGAATCGATTTATTCTCGTGCTCTTTATTGGCTCAGAAGAAAATTTTCTATTAGAAAGAAAGGGCAAGGTTGAATTTTGAAGGTTTACTATCAGACTGGCAGATCAACTACATGGAAACAGATAATTAAACATTTTCATACAATGTAAATCCAAAAGGAATAGATAGAGAGAAAAACATGTAGGGGCCTATTGAGGCAAATAGGCTCCCTAGAGATGAAACACTGTGGAACAGCCATTTTGGACTTCTCTTGAAATGCTGAGCTATGAAATTTGATAACTTAACAAGCAGTATGTCAAAGGTGAGCCTCTTTGTCAAGATCAAGGTAGACTGACTTAACTCTCCTGTGATAGAAGCCCCTACTATTTGAGGTGATGATGCCCAGGGAGGGAGTTCTGTTTCCAAGATGTTCCTGCTTATTACATTTTCCATGTATGCTATTCTTTTTGCTCTCAGTTCACTCAGTAAAACTATCTGTGGACCCATTGAAGAGCTGGGAGTTTGTTTTGCACTTGATACATACAGACTTTATTGATGGACTGAAAATTCTCAATTTTAGTTGGTGGTGCAGAAGAACTGTCTTTTATTATTTGGTAAGGCAACACATAGATTTGAAATATTATTCTTCAGAAGGAAATTGAACAAGATTTAGAAGGTGAAGTGAAATGAAAGCCATTGCTCTCAAAAAATTGTTGTGTTTAGATACACATGTAGACACACTGGGACTCTGAACATCTCATATTGTTTACTTGATTTCTAACTCTTTTTGAAAATGTGATATCAGACTGACCACCAGGCTGACCACCAGGCCATGCCTGTGACTTCCCTGAGAAGGTTGCTATACATAATCATGAGGTTCATTCAGAGCAGCGATGTCCACAGACATCTATAAAAACTGTATCTTTGCCATACTGTTTCAGAAGTCACACTTGCTTGACTTCCACCAGTCCATCTCTGCCAGTATTTCAGACTGATTAAGACTTCTCTGATTTTCCTTTTGCTTTGTGCCACATGCGCTTAACCCGCTGTTCTACTGCCCGACACCCAGACTTCTCTAATTTCCCAATTCACCCCTTCCAGAACTTCTTCGCCTGCTGCAACAACTATCCAAAGTCTAATTTCTATGCTAAAATATTTATTTCCCCACTACTTATAGTATTTTATAGGATACACAACCTTTATTCTAATCTTTGCTTTCCTCCCTATTCTCATTTGCTTATTACCTGTTCTCATTCAGTTCCATTATTTAGAAAAAATAACTTTATTGTTTCCTTTGTATTATGCCCAGAGAGGTCTTTTTTTTTTTTTTTTTTTTTATTTATTTTTTTTTATTTAAGAAAGGATTAGTGAACAAAAGCATAAGGTAGGAGGGGTACAACTCCACACAATTCCCAACACCCAATCCCCATAACCCACCCCCTCCCCTGATAGCTTTCCCATTCTCTATCCCTCTGGGAGCATGGACTCAGGGTCGTTGAGGGATGCAGAAGGTAGAAGGTCTGGCTTCTGTAATTGCTTCCCCGCTGAACATGGGCGTTGACTGGTCGGTCCATACCCCCAGTCTGCCTCTCTCTTTCCCTAGTAGGGTGTGACTCTGGGGAAGCTGAGCTCCAGGACACATTGGTGGGGTCTTCAATCCAGGGAAGCCTAGCCAGCATCCTGGTGGCATCTGGAACCTGGTGATTGAAAAGAGAGTTAACATATGAAGCCAAACAATTTGTTGAGCAATCATGGATCCCAAGCTTGGAATAGTGGAGAGGAAGTGTTAGGGAGGTACTCACTGCAAACTCTAGTGTAGTCCTGCTTTCAGGTATATATTTTGCAGTAGTTTATGCATACGTGTGCACATAAGCTCTCTCTCACAGAAACTGGTGTATATCTAGGTTATGGGACTTTGTTGGAAAGTGAACTACCTGAGATGAAATTAGAGTGTACTATTAAAGGAAAGGTCTCACCCGAGTAATGAAGCTGAAGGGTTGTCATTCCACACGTGAAGTCTCTGGATACATTCTGGGGTGAAGCATGTTGAGGTAGCAATCGTTGCTTTGGTTAGTTTGTGATCGGCAGATGCAATGTTGTTTGGTTTGGATTGGGAGATGCATACGGGAAAGTGGGCCCTATCCAAGGGTTCCAGGACTGGGGGAAGTAGGGGCTCTATAGTGAAGATGTGAGGTTCCTGCTGTCTTAGGGTTCAAAAAGACAATCGATAGTTAATATTATCATCACATTATTTGTTAATTGGGTTAACTTTGAAAAGTCCCTTTGTTATGGTTTCCTGGACAGTACCCAGTATCTTGTATATAGCTGTGCTATTGGAAGCTTCTAATCTACTTGGTCTAGGCTTTTGAGAGAGTCCGCATATCAAATACATAGCCTATATATTAAAAAGATTCAGTTTGTCTTTTGAGAAACTTTGAGACATACAATTGATTTCCCCCTCTCATATTAATTAACTACTGATTTATATGTCTACATTTTGCTAGGAGTGTACATAAACACCATTCCCACCACCAAAGGACTGTGACCCATCCCTCCCGCCCACTTCCACCCCCCACTGGCCCAGGAAGCTACATGCCTACCCCTCACCACTGGGTTTTTACTTTGGTGCCCTACTTACAATTTGATCAGGTCCTGCTTTTAGTTTCCCTTTCAGATCTTCTTAGTCAGCTTCTGTTGATGAGTGGGATCATCCCATACTCATCTTTATCTTTCTGACTTAATTCACTTAACATAATTCCTTCTAGCTCTGTCCAAGATGGGTCAGAGAAGGTGGGTTCATTGTTCTTGATAGCTGCATAGTATTCCATTGTGTATATATACCACAGCTTTCTCAGCCACTCATCTGTTGTTGGGCACCTGGGTTGCTTCCAGGTTTTAGCTATTATGAATTGTGCTGCTATGAACATAGGAGTACACACCTCTTTTTGGTTGGGTGTTATGGAGTCCTTGGGGTATAACCCCAGGAGAGGAATTATTGGGTCATATGGAAGGTCCATGTCTAGCCTTCTGAGAGTTTTCCAGACTGCTCTCCACAGAGGCTGTACCAATTTACATTCCCACCAGCAATGTAAAAGGGTTCCTCTGTCCCCACATCCTCTCCAGCATTTGTTGCTGCTGTCCTTTTTGATGTATGCCATTCTTACAGGAGTGAGGTGGTATCTTAGTGTTGTCTTGATTTGCATTTCTCTGATAATCAGTGACCTAGAGCAGTTTTTCATATGTTTGTTAGCCTTTTGGATCTCCTCTGTGGTGAATGTTTTGTTCATTTCCTCTGCCCATTTTTGGATGGGGTCATTTGCTTTTTTGCGGCTGAGTTTGCTGAGCTCTTTATATATTTTGGTGATTAGTTTCTTGTCTGATGTCTGGCATGTGAAGATCTTCTCCCATTCTGTGAGGGGTCTCTCTGTTTGTTTAATAGTTTCTTTGGATGTGCAGAAGCTTTTCAATTTGATGTAGTCCCATTGGTTTGTTTCTGCTTTGGTCTTCCTTGCAATTGGGTTTGATTCATCAAAGATGTCCTTGAGGTGTATGTGGGAAAGTGTTTTACCAATGTTTTCCTCTAAGTATTTGATTGTTTCTGGTCTGACATCTAGGTCTTTGATCCATTTGGAGTTGATTTTTGTTTCTGGTGAGATAAAGTGGTTCAATTTCATTCTTCTGCATGTTTCAACCCAGTTTTCCCAGCACCATTTATTGAAGAGAGCCTCCTTTTTCCATTTAATCCTTTGGGCCCCCTTATCAAAGATTAGATGCCCATAGGTGTTGGGATTTACTTCTGGGCTTTCAATTCTGTTCCACTGGTCTGTATGCCTATTTTTGTTCCAGTACCATGCTGTTTTGATGATGATGGCTTTATAATATAGTTTAAGGTCTGGGAGTGTGATGCCTCCATTTCTGTTTCTTTTCCTTAAGATGGTTTTGGCAATTCTAGGTGTTTTCAGGTTCCAGATAAATGATTGTAGCGTTTGTTCTATTCTCTTAAAGAAGCCTGGTGGAACTTTGATGGGTATTGCATTAAATTTGTATATGGCTCTGGGGAGAATATTCATTTTGATGATATTTATTCTTCCAATCCATGAGCATGGGATATCTTTCCATTTCTTGGTATCAGTTTCTATCTCCTTGAGTAGCGACTCATAGTTTTCAGTATACAAGTCTTTCACTTCTTTGGTCAACTTTATTCCTAGGTATTTGATTGATTTTGCTGAAACAGTAAATGGGAGTGATTTCTGGATGTCTTCTTCTTCAGATTTAGTGTTTGCATAAAGAAATGCCACTGATTTTTGTACATTGATTTTGTAGCCTGATACCTTGCTATATTGCCTAACAACTTCCAGTAATTTTCTACTGGATTCTTTAGGTCTTTCTATGTATACTATCATATCATCTGCAAATAGTGAGAGCTTGACTTCTTCCCTTCCAATCTGTATCCCTTTGATTTCTTTCTCTTGCCTGATTGCTATGGCAAGAACTTCCAATACTATGTTGAAGAGTAACGGTGACAGTGGACAGCCCTGTCTAGTCCCCGATCTGAGGGGGAATGCTTTCAGCTTCTCTCCATTGAGTATGATGTTGGCTGTAGGTTTGCTATATATAGACTCCACTATCTTGAGGAATTTCCCATCTATTCCCATTTTCTGTAGAGTTTTGAGCATGAATGGGTGTTGGATTTTGTCAAAGGCTTTCTCTGCATCTATTGAGATAATCATGTGGTTTTTGGCTTTGCTTTTATTGATGTGATGAATGACATTGATTGATTTACGGATGTTGAACCAGCCTTGCATTCCTGGGATGAATCCCACTTGGTCATGATGAACAATCTTTTTGATGTGTTGCTGTATCCGGTTGGCCAAGATCTTGTTTAATATTTTGGCATCTATGTTCATCAGAGATATTGGTCTGTAGTTTTCCTTTTTTGTTCTGTCCCTATCAGCTTTTGGTATCAGGGTGATGTTGGCTTCATAAAAGGTGGAAGGGAGTATTCCTGTTTCTTCAATCTTATGGAATAGCTTAAGAAGTATGGGTATTAACTGTTTCCTGAAAGTTTTGTAGAATTCATTTGTGAAGCCATCTGGTCCAGGACTTTTGTTGTTGGGGAGATTCTTAATAACGGTTTCAATTTCTTTGTCTGTGATTGGTGCATTTAGATTTTGTAGTTCTTCTTGGTTCAGTTTTGGAAGTGCATAGGTTTCTAGGAATTGTTCCATTTCTTCCAGATTCTCTAGCTTGGTGGCATATAGTTCTTTATAGAAGTTTCGCAGAATTCTCTGGATTTCTGTGGTGTCAGTTGTGATATCTCCTGCATCGTTTACAATTCTATTAATTTGAGTCTTCTCTCTTTTTTGTTTGGTGAGTCTGGCTAGGGGTTTGTCAATTTTGTTTAATCTTTCAAAGAACCAACATTTGGCTTCATTGATCTTTTGTATGGTTCTTTTATTTTCGATGTTGTTTATTTCTGCTCTAACTTTAGTGATTTCTGTCCTCAGAGAGGTCTTTTAAGACAAGTCAAAGAATATGTGCAGTCATCAGAATCTGGGAGTGGAAAGAACATTATCTCATCTCCCTTAAACTTTCAAAAGGGATCCTAGCCTTGTCCTGCTGACACCTTGATTTCAGTTCACCAAAACTTATTCCCAAAAGCTGCCCTATAAAATAGTGAGAAAATGTATCTATGCTGTTTTAATGCACCGAGCTAGTAATTTGTAACAGCAGCCTTCAGAAATTAACATGCTATTCTAGAGACATTTTTCATGAACAACAGCTTAAACTTCCAGCTTGCCCTTACCTCTGTGCTCTCACAAGTTAAATTCTCTGGAGGGCTATCTTCTCCAAATGTGTTCATTTATGCAATTTCCTCTTCCCTTTAAAATTCAGATGAGGTATTACTATCTTGGAAAAATCCTCACTGAATCTTAATTTGGCTGATATGTTTCTCCCTTGCCTTATAAAGCAGCCTGCATTTCTTGGTTAGAGTCCTTGCCATACTCTGAAATAACAATAAAGCTGACTTTCAGTCACTCCTATAGAAGCCCTTCAAGGTAAAATCCATGTTCTTTATACTTTGACTTCTATCATTCTGCTTGAAGTAAATGAAAAGCACAGTAGATGTTTGCTGAATGGAAGTATACAAGAATAAATGAGGTTGAGTATGGAGAGTTAAGAAAATACCTCATATTGAAATTTTTTTTGCTGCTCATAAATTGCTTCAGTAAAATAGTTACTAGAGAGGTATGTACTGTAAAGTTGAGGGATTTTCTTGAGAGTACAATTATATCTGCAAACCAAAATCTTTCATTCACATGAATTAGGAGAGATGACTGAAGAGTGAACTTGCTCCAAGTATTGATTCAGTTTTCATGTATTATTCCACTCACCAATTGTACAATATAGGTGTATCTGTGTAAGGCCTTACTGGCAAAAGAAAGGTGAATGAAAAATGATTTTTATCATTAGGAGTTTATACAGCAAGGGAATACAATTTACTCTTTGACAGCTATAATAAAATGCTAATGTTACAAGTGATTTAGTGACTCATTGGAAGGAAGGAGAATTCCTTGGAGTAAGAGGTTAGGAATGTTTTTGTAAAGTCAGTCATTTTATTGCTGGAGTTTAAATCATAAACTCACAGAAAGAAAAGCTAACGCATATAGAATGACTTATAAATGAATAATGCAACATGTTTTCTGAAAATGACAAGAAGTACAACTTTCTACATTGTAAAGTTTGGGGTGGGAGATAATGTCGGAAAGATGGTTTGGGCTTAAATTATGGAAGATGCCAAAGTCTAAATTAAGAAGTTTGGTCAACAACTTTTATGAAAGAAGTAGAATTGGGCAGAGTAAACAGCTCACTAGGATACTGTGCTTGCTGCTTTACCATGTGTTTGACATAGATTTGAGCCCACCACCCACTACATTGAAAGAAGCTTCAGTGCTGTGGTCTCTTCTCTGCCTCCGTCTAAATAAATAAAGACTTTATTAGAAAATAAAGGAGTAACATTACCATAATCATGTTTTCAGGGTCTTTGGTCTAATATATATACATGCATATAGCTGAGGTGAAAGGCAAGGAAGTATCTAAACACATCTTTACTGACATCTAGGTGAAAGCGGATCTATGAGCAAAATGAATAGATGACAAAGTAGACAAAGCCCAGTGACTAGGGAAGGTTTAGGACTTGGTGCTTTTATACTGAGCATGAAAGAGAGGTTGAGGCAAAGATAATACTGGTATTTTAATATATATAACATTAATGACTCTTTAAATCATGAAAATAAATAAGGAAACAAAAGATAAACAAGCATATAAATGAGATGATTGTAACCATCACTGGCAAGAGATAAATCTAACCTAAAAATACAAATGTACTCAGAATTAATAATTGGACACATGGTTTTGGAATCATGTATTGCTCAACTTACTTTGCTGCATTACAGAGGTACCTTTATCGAGCTCTAAATTAGCAGTGTAAGAGTAGTATTATATCATAGTATTCACCTTGGCCAGGGAGTCTCAACTAATAGGCTTGCTATCATCCCAGTGTGTGCTGCAAAGACTGCGGTAACTGAGGTTTATGTGGCCATTCCTCTAACCACAGTAATGAATCCTCAAGTGGAAAGAGCACAATCAAAACATTCATCCTTATCTTCCACACATCTTGGGTTTTTCATGGAAACCCTCCTTGCCTCAGCTGAATTCTTTTGTTCCATGCAATTTTAGGTCTTCACTTCTCCTTAATCGGAGCAATCCATAGACTCTGCCACTGCTTTACAGTTATGTAACTACATTATTTGAGTTATGACACATTATTATTTGGAGCCTCAAGTCTTCGGTGACTGTTTTGCTTTCCCTTGAATTTCTTTCTGACTATAGCCTTTTTTATAGCCTCATTTTGAATGATTCTTATATATTTAGCATTTTTCTACTGAGTATTGTACCAATCAGCTGAGAAACAAAATCTAAACAGGTGGTCAAATTGCTTAAGAAGGGAGAGTCAATAGGCTTTATTTTGCCTGCTAGTTCTAGTAAAATGGAAGTGGCAACTTGGGGCATTGGGTTGAGAAAAACCTTCACTCAGTGAAAAGAATACTACAACTGATTATCAATGTTTTGGACATTAGGAAATAAAGATAATATCCATGCAGAAAAATGCAGTCTTGTCCTATAGAACAAGTAGCAAAAATCTGAAAACAAAGCCTTGGGAATTTCTTTTGTTAAAAAATAATTATGGTGATTAATTTTCTGCCAACTTAGCTAGATTACTGTGTCCTATTTATTTGATTAAGTAAAAAAAGTGTTAGGCAGTGATATAAAGGTATTGTCTCAATGTTATTAACATCTAGATCAGATGACTTGAAGTAAGGGAGATTATTTGCAATGTAGATTGATTTTATCGAGTAATCAGTGGTTCTTAAAAGCGAAACTGGTGGTTTCTCAAAGAAGAAATTTTGTGTCAAAACAAAAATCCTCCCAGAATTTTCAGTCAGCTGGCTTTCTTCAAAAGTTTCTGCGTTGACAGTTTTCACGAATACATGGACCAGTTTCCTTAATAGTTCTTTGGAAAGTCTTGTAATATAAAAAAGGGACCCAATTTCAAAGAGGAAATCTAGTGAGAGTGCGATAAATTCAATCTCAGTTAGTACTTTAATGAAATAAATAGATATATATTAGTTTCAGCAACACAAGAAGACTAGAATTTGATATCTAAGAAATTGTATTCAAGGATCAAAATTCTTCATATCTCTTAAAATCAAAGATGATGTCATGTTATGGGAGAAGAGAATTTATTGAGCCAGAAAAGATCCTGGTTTTGTAAGTCCTTGTACTGGTGCCACAAGTGACCAGGTTCAGAGGTGTTGAGTAGATGAAATATGACAGGTGAAAGACTTTTTATTCACTCTATATTATGAATTCCTAAAGACTTAAATGCCACTTGGACTTCTCAGCAAAGTTTGCCATTTTCTATTACTCACTCAAATTTTTTTCCATATGACCTGCAACAGCTGTTCTTTCACCAATTATACCATTTCTTCCTGATAAATTAAAAACAGTTCTAATTAAATGGTATAATGAAACCATCAATCTATGTTACTGAGGCAGAACTTGAATGTAATTAGTTATTGATACCATGGAGCAGTGCTTTGTTATGATGGAAATAGGGTAAGTGTCTGGTTCTAGAATACTTACAATGTACATGATCATTGTAGGTAAACAGGACGTGACTCATTTGGTTGTTCTCCCAAAGAGTATTTTTTAAAAACTTTTTTTTCCTTTATTGGGGGAATTAATGTTTTACAGTTGACA
Source organism: Erinaceus europaeus (assembly GCF_950295315.1). NCBI lineage: Eukaryota > Metazoa > Chordata > Mammalia > Eulipotyphla > Erinaceidae > Erinaceus > Erinaceus europaeus. The sequence continues at coordinate 19,266,713 of NC_080178.1, forward strand.
GTAAACACAATAGTTTGTACATGCATAACATTTCTCAGTTTTCCACCTAACAGTGCAACCCCCACCAGGTCCTCTGTCATCCTTTTCCTGGACCTGTACTCTTCTCCCCAACCCACCCCAGAGTCTTTTACTTTGTTGCAATACACCAACTCCAGTCAAAGAGCTTTTATTTTTTAGTGGTTACAAGGATATAATATAATAATCTGTTAAGATAAAATATGCAATAATTATAAATACTACCGGTGAGCAATATAGGAATAGAATAGGTTGTTTTCCTTTCCTGGTCTTAGTGAAAAATATTATAACTTTCAAAGAAATGATAATTTATTTAAGGAGTGAAAAGTTATTGTGGAAGAAAGGTGAGAATCTCTCTCATTTGGTCTAGAAAATTAGACTAGTTTCTTGATCCAAGAAAACTGTGTTCATAATAGATAATTGATCATTGAAATGATCTCATTATTTTTTTTCGCATATTTTATCTTTGATGCTTATTAAATACAGGTATTACTCAGCAATTGACAAGCAAAATGAGAGCTTCAGTGTAGAGACTAACTGTACTAGGGGTCCAAGTTGCATTTTCCATAGGTCTATATTAAAAACAAATCATCAGTAATGCCTTTAAACATACCCTCATGCCAATAACTCTGTAAACACATCAAAAGTATATACATGAGAGATATATTAGCACGTACAGTGCACACTTGTCTATGAGTAAGGCCTTGGCTTGAATTTCAGTCAACATCTAAGAGCACTATGAACCGCGCTAAGAGGATTTTCGTGGATGGTGGAACAGGGTCTGATGTCTGGCTGCATCTCAAAAATTATATAGAACAAAATATTGGGTTGCAGAGTCAGTCTGCTCAGCAGTGTTGTACATGCATGAGAGCCTGGGACCTCATTTAAAAAAAAAGTATAAAAATAGAGGGAAAAGAAGTGAAGAACCAACCAACATACTGATTGAATCATTATGTCCCTTGAACTAGATAAAAATTACCTACTGTTTTAAATATTTGGCTTTCCTCCCATGCTTAGGGTCTCTGAAACAGTATTAATATGTCAACATGGAGGAGACTAGTATTCTACAGTTATAACACAGTTTGATTATTTCTTTCTTTTAGTAAATATAAAAAATAGTTTCCATATAAACAACGTTCAGTTTTATCAAAAATACATTTACAAGTTTACTTGTAATTATGGCTCTCTAGGAAGACAGATATTTAAGCTACAAATTCAGGGAAAAATCTTAGTCCCATCTGTGGGACTGCTGCAGTAAAAATGCCACTCCGTAACTATGTTGCCTGTGTATTCTATGTACTAAATAAAAAGCTCCACAATTGCCATCTACAAACAACTAAGTGCCTCTCTTAACAGACTTGTCAGAAGATGAGTTCTAAGATGCTCAGAAGTGTTTGCTACCTCTTTCAACACCATTGTATTAAGGTACATGTGAAAGGAAGAGTTCATGAAATGTTTTGCACCCTTGTAGCAGAGATATCTGGTCATTCAAGCTCTCTGGTTCTAGTTTATAACACTAGGGTTATCTAACACTAAAAAATTAGCAAAGCAGGCACTGGAAAGTGGATCACGCAGAAGAGCACACTCGTTACCATGCATAAGGAGACCAAGTTTGAGTCCCAGTCACCACATGGGAGTACCTGCAAGGGGCAAGCTTCACAAAGTGCAGTATCTCTCCTTTGTTCGCCATCTCTCCTTATCTATCCCCATCTCTCTGTGTTTCTCACCCTGTATCTTACTTAAAATAAAAAAAAAATGGCCACCTGAATTAGTGGAGTGGAGTTGTGAAGGCACCAAGCTCCCATGATAACCTGGTCACAAAAATAAAAGGAAGGAAATGATCACGTTATAGAGTACTTATTCGAAGTATGTAATGGAATCACAAATAATATATGTTTATAGCAAGATGGACTATCTGTACATATAATGAGATGTTTGTGGGGTCTTGAAATATTTGAACTATTTTCAAATGAATAATATTCATGAATCTATAAATTACTGCTTTGTCAAGATGTCTGCAATACTTTTAGATTAGCTCGTTTGGACCTTTATTGTAATGACTGACCATTAGACAAAATGATCTAATTAGTAGGGAAACTTTGAATCACACAATGTAAGAGACATGCATAAACATTAACTAATGTTTAGTGACACATTCTCTGTGAATGAATTCATGAACTGTGGAATAGCTGAATAGATTACATTGGTTTGGAAAGGATTAAGTTATTAGGAGAAAAAAGAATATCTGCATGACAGATAGGAAAGGGTGAGAGAATGATGAGCAATTGTTGGTTTGGGGTGTATTAAAAGTTCATCAGATATATTTGAAAGTTCAACTTCTAATCACAATATCTACTGAGGTAAGCAAAGGTTTATCCCAAGAGATGTTTCAGGGTGTAGCAGGAAGTCTGCTGGAGAATATGTAGTAGAATAGAATTCCTTTGTTTAAGCATCCTCTATCTGAAGGAAGTTCAAAGTTCAGTTAGGTAGGATTTCTTGGAGGTTAGGAGATCAGTCAAATCAGAGTACTTTATTCTAATTTATGCTCCCTTCTTTCTGGTAACCTCAACTTTATGCTAATATTCTTCCATATAACCTCATAGATACTTTTCCTGTTACCTGGGAAAGTTTTGAGATATTAAACAGTGTTTCGGGTTTCAAAATTTTCTTTAGCCCCTCCTAATAATTCCATGTCTCTGCAGGGTCTTCTCTTCAAACAACAAGCATGCCATTCTGGGCCTTTGCCTAGGGATAGTAAAGTGACAAGCCAAAAAAAAAAAAAAAAAAGCCTGCCAATCTCTCTTCCTGGCTTTGGTTAACAGCCTAAAACACTTAAGAGAATTGAAAGAGTTCCAAGCTCAAACAAAATGTTTGGAAGAGCATAACAGACAGAGGAAACATGTTCCATCTTCTCTGCTGACACCACATATTCCACAGTCCCACCCCTTCTATGACTGAGCTCATCATTTATAGACTAGATTCACCTAAGCTGAACTCTAGGAAGCATTCGTACCTTAGATAAAGGCTGCTTACAAAGTTCACCTCAATGAGATCTTTTCAATGTGAGTTCCCCAGAGTGACCTAGAAGCTCAAGAACACTTATAAAATCAAGTCTTTTTTTAAAAATTTATATTTATTTATTTTCCCCTTTGTTGCCCTTTTTTATTGTTGTAGTTGTTGTTGTTATTAATGTTGTCACTGTTGGATAGGACAGAGAGGCATGGAGAGAGGAGGGGAAGACAGAGAGGGGGAGAGAAAGATAGATACCTGCAGACCTGCTTCACTACTTGTGAAGTGACCCCCCCGCCCCTGCAGTTGGGGAGCTAGGGGCTTGAATCGGCATCCTTATGCAGGTCCTTGTGTTTTGCACTATGTGCGTTTAACCCACTGCGCTACCGCCCGACTCCCTGTAACATCAAGTCTTATATATATATATATCAAGTCAGTAAAGAATCTGTACCTGTTGGACTCATGTGAATGGAAATAAGGCATGTCTCTTTAGTAATATATGTAGACCAATGACTAATGACAAATTAAGTTAATGGATGCAGCAATTAATGCTGATACAGAAAACAGGTATCCAGGAACAGAGATGCTGTGTTAACTCAATTCTATATAAACACTATCTCAAATTTGGAAATTTCCACAATGAATAGACAGGAGACATTAAATTGGCTGATACATAATAACATATTATACAGATCTAGAAAGATAAATTATATATCTGTCGAAAAAGGACTCTGTGTACTTGAACTGTGGAGTGATATACCACTTGTGCAGAAGCATAAAAAATATTTTGGGTGCTAGATAGTGGTACACCTAACTGAGCACACATACAGTGTATAAGGACCTGGGTTCGAGCCCTTGGTCCCCACCTGCAGAGGGAAAGCTTTGCAAGTGGTGAAGCAGTGCTGCAGGTGTATCTCTGTCTCTCTCCCTCTCTGACACCCCCTTCCCTCTTGATCTCTGACTGTCTCTATCCAATAAATAAAGATAATAAAAGTTTTTAAAAAGAAATTTTAATTTTTATTAGCATGAATCTGAATAATTATGGTTGTGAGCACAAATGCATTTACTTGTTATTCATATAACTGAGTTCCACTTGAATAATAATAATAGTGATAATAATATTTTATTTTATTTTTTAACAGTTTCTTATTTTATTTATTTATTATTATCTTTATTTATTGGATAGAGACAGTCAGAAATCAAGAGGGAGGGGGTGATAGAGTGGGAGAGAGACAGAGAGACACCTGCAGCCCTGCTTCACCACTTGTAAAGCTTTTCCCCTGCAGGTGGGGACTGGGGGCTCGAACCTGGGTCCTTGCACACCGTAATACATGCACTCAACTAGGTGCGCCACCACCTGGCCCCATTTTATTTTTTATGGAAGAGTGTATGATTTTGCATCTATATGAATAGAAAATTTTTAAAAATAATTGGGGGAAGGGCCATGACAAAATGAGGACAGTATCTAACTATACTACTTTATCAGCCCATAAACACTTTGATTCCCTTTCTGTTTTTTTTTTTTTTTTTTGCCTCCAGGGTTATCGCTGGGGCTCTGGTGCCTGCACTGCAAATCCACTGCTCCTGGAGGTTATTTTTACTCATTTGTTGCCATTGTTGTTTTTATTATTATTGTTTTCATTGCCGTCATTATTGTTGGATAAGACAGAGAGAGATTGAGAGAGGAGGAGAAGACAGAGAGGGGGAGAGAAATATGGACACCTGAAGACCTGCTTCACTGCCTGTGAATCGACCCCCCTGCAGATGGGGAGACTGGGGCTCAAACCTTATGCAAGTCCTTGTACTTTGTTCCATGTGCGCTTAACCTGCTGCGCTACCACCCACCCCCTTTAATTTCCTGTCTGTAACAATAGGAGAATCACATTTCAGTAGAAATTATCTACTCTTATCCTCTTAGTTCTGTCATAATTAAGCAAGGATATATGTATATCCATAGCTATGATGTTATTGACTGCCTAAAGTGCTGGGATATGGATAAAATGAGCAATTTTTCTCTTTCCACAGAGCTAACTTGCTCTGATATTCCTTCTATATTTAATTCTGCCAACATATTGTCTAGATACTAATTCACGAGTTGATATATATATGTGAATGAGTTTATATCTATCAATGATTGAGTTTCTATGAAGAACCAATTTCACTGAAGTGTGAGCTTCAAATCTTTATCAAGTTTTACAACTTTATGCTAACTAGTGAAACAGTTTGCTGTTTCCATCCATATTTACTCTGCTTTTTATAAAAAATACATGTAAGCATTTTTATTCATTTTTCTAATATTTATGGAAGTCCCAGTATCTACAAGCTACTGTGCTATGTCATGTCTGAGATACAAGGATAGACAAGATCCCTTCCCTCAAGGAGTTCACATTCTTGTAGAAAAGATAAGACTTGTACACAAATACAGATAATAAAAATAGCAAATGATAATTCCACAAGAGTGGTACAGATAAATTGCTATGGGTGTGAGAGGCTAGAGAGTTTACAGAACATAACAGGGTTTAAAAATAGATACAAAGTGTTCCTTTCAAAATGTAAATATTGTAAAATTGTGTGGATGTTTGTTTAGTATGCCTCTTGAATATGCCCGACTACATTACTATTCTCTTTCAAAAACTGGCATACACATGCCTTTCTTTGATACAAAGTTTGCCTTTTCATTTGGGAAAGTCTCTGCCATATTGGCCTGTGGCAATGATGCCTGCAGATATTTTTTACTCTGCCTGGGGGTGGGAGGAAGGTAATTCTGATGTGTTGGGGGAGTGTGATCTCTATCAGGATATAGAAAACACTAACAAAAGGAATTCTTTTATGTGTATGATATTCATTAAACTTGATGAGGACAGGTGGGGAAATGATTTTTTTGTTTATGTTGAATCACATATCTCTTTTCCAAGTGCAATAATACCTCAAGAGAGAACTTTTGTAATCGGTGTTAGATTTTCTTTCCTGATTGATGCTCATCAACATTTTCGAGTTCCTATTTGCTTATTGAGTTTGAGGAATTAGAACAACTTTTGGCATTTAGAGACCCATGACACAGAAGGGTATTTGAAACATACAGAAAAAAGGCCTTTATAACAGTAGACAGATGGGATGATTTGTTCTAATGACCATGTGTTCTTGGCAGGTCTAAGTCCGAGTATGCTGCTCCCCTTACCCATTTGGTTTATACTGAAAAGAAATTTCTTTTCAAGCAAAAAGGACATAGGGGAGACATTGGGACTAAAATTCAAGTTTAGTTTATATGATTGGTGTTTCTTACAGTCAAGTTTAGTTTATGTTGTACATAAATAAAAATTTATTCAAATATAGTAAATTAAGAATAGGAATTTATTTAGTTAACATAATTGAGTAGGTCAGTTCAAATTTACTTAGAGGTTGACCTAAGGGTCTCAGAAATTACCAGAACTTCTTGGATTTGTGTCATCTCTTATCAAAACTCTCCTTGTGCTAGTTTCAATTGCACATTCCATATGGTGGCCTCACATCTAACAGAAAAGAGGGAACTTCCATATTAGTCTTGAGATGCATTTTGACTGAACCGGCATGAATGGGATGACAACTATTACTGACGGCTTTTTCTTTTGCTTATTAACTGAGATGGGAGTGTGTGCTACTGGTGCCAAAGGAGTGATTCCGCATCTGAAATTCATAGAGCAAGAATGGAGAATGTTTGGTGGGTAGAGAGAAAAATAAATGCCCTCTACAGTGCTCTAGAGAATTTACTACTTCCTCCCTTCTCCTCTCCTCTCCTCTCCTCTCCTCTCCTCTCCTCTCCTCTCCTCTCCTCTCCTCTCCTCTCCTCTCCTCTCCTCTCCTCTCCTCTCCTCTCCTCTCCTCTCCTCTCCTCTCCTCTCCTCTCTTCTCTACTCTTCTCCTGTTATCTCTTCTGTTTCTTTTTTTCTCTTTTCTACTACTAGGAATATCACTGGAGCTCTGTTCCTTCAAGATCCTACCACTCTCAGCAGAGTCCTTTTTTATATATTCTTTTAGAGCATAAGTTACAGAGAGGTGAGACACTATAGCACTGCTTTGATAGCATATGAAGCTTCTCCATACAGGCTCCCATATGGTAGCTAGGGGCTCTAACCTGAGTCCTCATGTAGGATGAAATGTGCACTCTACTGGGTGAGCTGTCTCTTATCCCCTGATCTTACATGGATGCTTAAATGTGGTGCACCCTGTAGAAATCATACATTAACATACTTAAGAACCCAGATTCAAACAACACTCCCCAGCTATAGGGGAGGAAGCTTCTTCATGATGTTTGGAGTAGTGCTACAGGTGTCAGGTATCTCTTTCTCTTTCCCCCTCCCTTTCTATTTATCTCTGTCTCTAAAAAAAGAAATAAAGAGAAAAAAGAAGAAAGATATGGCCACAGGGAATAGTTTAGTCCTCAGTGCAGGCACTAAGTCCCACCAATAACCTTGGTGGCAAAAACAGAAAAAAAAATAAGCATGGAGGATCTTTGATATTTCTCTCTTTCCCTTTATGACAGTTAATCAACAAGTTCTTTCAACAATACCATTTATTCACTCAAGCAGTTTTTTTCCACCCTTACCAGTATCTATATCATGACTGCCATTGTTTTTCATACTAATACTTCAAGTGTCTCAACCATCTATTTTATGTGCTTTTAATTTTATATTTCATTAATCATCATAGTATATTATCAACCAGATCATGCACATAGCTGACCAGATAATATTGCTATTTTTCTTGCAATTCTTCTTTGAATGTTCAATGTGTGATCGTAGATCATAATTCTTAATCTAATTCTTGTTTGGCTGCCTGATATGTTCTCTGTTTTATTCTTCCATGAATTCACCTTAAACTTTTTTCCCTCTCATTTTGTTATCAGTTGTTTTTACTTTTTCCTGATCCTGGAACAAATTAAGCTTGTAAATTTCTCTGGGTCTTTTCCCTAGATCACTCTATACTATACTTGAAATATGATTTTCCATAACCTCTGCCCTTGATATTCAGTGAACAGTCTAGATGCCAACTCTCAAAAGAGGATATAGTGTTCACCCACCCAAGTGTAGTCACATATTTCCTAGAATATCACTCTTTAAAAATATTTGTTTATTCATTTATTTACTTATCAAATTATCACTCTCTCATGTTCGATGCTGGGATTGAACTGAGACCTCTTGCCTGAAGGCCCAATTCTTACTTTTTGTGTCACCCCCTGGGCTGCAATATATAAGTCATTTAAAAAACATTGCAGCACATTTTATCACCATGGTATACATTTTTTTTTCAAATCTATTGTCAGTTTGATTCACACTAGAATGTCAGTTTGGGGGGGGTATTTGGAGATATTTTAGTTTTCATGAGAGAGCTGCAAAACACCCTATAATGTATTGGGCAGCTCTCAAATCAATTACTTACTTGTTCCAAAATCCATAGTGGTTAAGTTTAAGAAACTGCATTAGAGGAAACATTGAAAGAACAGAGACTTTGCCACTGTCATTTATACTCTATTCCTAGTATAGTATCACTGTATCCCCAGTGTCTACTATCAGACTAAATGTCTAGGTAGCATTTAATAAATACACTAAAGAAATACATCTTTGAGCATAGGATTTATAATCTTTAAAATTAAAAGTCACTTCTGGTATCTAATACTTAAGGAATTTTAACTCAAATTTGTGATAAATTTGGCCTCAGAAAGTTAAAATTCATGTTTGTCATGATGGGATTTAAAAATTGCTTGACTTAAATGATGGTCATTAGAAGCTCTTCCTTTACTGTAGCTTCAGGAGAGCTCCATAAATTATATAAATCTAGGCTAAAATGTTCTTTCAGTTTTCTTATACAAGGCAGTTTGGTGAAAACAAGTAGTTAAAAATCAAATTTCCTTGGCTCTAATTCTCTTCTACCATCTCATAGCTCTGTGATCTTATGCAGCTCCTTAAACAACTTACTGCTTCAGTTTCTTCTTTGTAAAATGGAAGCAGAATTAAAAATTTTTCTCTGGAGTCGGGTGGTAGCACAGCAGGTTAAGTGCACATGGCGCGAAGTACAAGGACTGGTATAAGGATCCTGGTTCGAGCCCCCGGCTCCCCACCTGCAGGGGAGTCACTTCACAGACAGTGAAGCAGGTCTGCAGGTGTCTATCTTTGTCTTCCCCTTCTCTCTCTGGAGTCAGGCAGTAGCACAGCGGGTTAAGCACAAGTGGCACAAAGCTCAAGGACTGGCATAAGGATCCCGGTTCGAGCCTTGCTCCCCACCTATAGGGGAGTAGCTTCACAGACAGTGAAGCATGTCTCTAGGTATCTGTCTTTCTCTCCCCATCTTCCCCACCTCTCTCCATTTCTCTCTGTCCTATCCAACAACAATGACATCAATAACAACAACAACAATAATAACTACAACAATAAAACAACAAGGGCAACAAAATGGAAAATACATTTAAAAAATGTTCTCATAGAATACCCTGAAAATTTTTAGTTTAGTTGTGTAAAGCATTTAGGACATAATTTGCTAATAAATACAATGCATGCTTGAGTCTTTTTATGTTCTTTTAAAATATATTTAGTTTGGGTAGATACAGAGAGAAGTTGTGTGGTAAGTTGTGTGGTAAGTTGTGTGGTAAGATATAGATGAAGAGGGAGGGAGGGAGGAAGGAAGAGAGAGAGAGAGAGAGAGAGAGAGAGAGAGAGGGAGAGATATGAAGGCTTTGCTTGTCCATGTATCATGATCCCAAGTTCTTTGCCCTCTCTGGTCTCACCTTCTTTGACTATAACTCCTTCAGCAGCTCTCTGCCTTTTGGCAGATGGTGAAGATCAATAGGAAATAATAGGTGGGAAATAGCTGTGTTCCTTAGAGGAATTTTTGAGATAAGCAGAGAGCCGTGTAGTTATTATATGACTAATGAATACTGTTTTCCCTCACTGCACTTGAATGTGGACAGTATTATTGAACCTGGCCTTGGTCAACTGTGGTATTGATTTCCTTTTGTGATTTCAGATTCTCTTTTCAAGTTACCTTAACTAAAGACTCAAAATAGGAAAACCAAAGTAGAGTGTGTGCTGAACTTCAGTCCTAGAGATTATTTTTTTCTCTAAAAATTAGACTGGCTTATTTATATTCCTAACATAAATATAACTAATATAATATAATAAAATATAATATAATATAATTTATTTATCATTGGATAGAAACAGAGAAATTTAAAAAAGGAAACAGAGAGAAATTGATATGGGAGGGGAAGATAGGGGAAGAGACAGAGATAGACCTACAATCCTGCTTCACCACTTATGAAGCTTTCCCCCCTGCATATGGGGACCAGGGGCTTGAACCTGTGTCCTAATGCACTGTAATGTGCACCACTGCCTTGCCCCCAATTTCATATTTTGTGTATATTTAAAGAATTGTCAACCCCCAAATTAAAATTTTAGATTACTTTGGCACTCTGTAAAGAAAGCATGTACCCATTAACCCATTAATATTACTTTATCCTTAACCAAATCCCAGGAAAACCCTGATCCATTACTTTCCATCTCTGTAGATTTGTTTAATCTGGACATTTCCTGTAAATGTAATCATACCACATATTATCTTTGTGTCTGTCTTCTTTAATAAGTCACCATTCTTATGACCTTAGCTTTTAGATGGATGTGGCAAACCTCTGAAGTTGTAATCAAATTTCTATTCAATCTAGCTTACTAGTTCCTTGAATTACTTTTGTGAAGTCACCACTTTTTAAAAAAAAATATTTATAAAATGTAAGTACTGAAATAGGATAAGAGGGGTACAGTTCTCACCCCCAGAGCTCCGTATTCCATCCCCTCCCCTGATAGCTTTCCTATTCTTTAACCCTCTGGGAGTATGGACCCAGGATCATTATGGGGTGCAGAGGTGGAAGGTCTGGCTTCTGTAATTGCTTCCCATCTGAACATGGGCACTGGCAGTCCAATCCATACTCCCAGCCTGTCTCTCTGGGGCAGAGCTCTGGGGAAGCAGGGCTCCAGGACACATTGGTGGGGTTGTCTGTCCAGGGAAGTCCGGTTGGCATCATGGTAGCATCTGGAACCTGGTGGATGAAAAAAGAATTAACATATAAAGCCATATAAATTGTTGACTAACCATGAACCTAAAGGTTAGAATATTGCAGATGAAGATTTGGGGTCTCCATTTTAGAAATAGCTAGTAAGCAAGCCACCATTCTTATATCTCATTATGGTGAACTCATGGTGAAAGGACCATGATATATTAATATTACTTACATGGGCTTCCTCCTCAGGTGCTGATGGAGATTTTTCTGTATTATTTGGGAGTTATTCTGAGAAGTTTTATCAGCATCTGAAGGACTCTAATGGTTTGATGATAGGGTTAGTAGGTATTACAAACATTACCTTGAACTCTCCCATCTCTCTTCTTCCACAGACGTTTTATGAGTGCTGGTAATTCTCTTAATGATTCTGTGCAGTGAGATCAACTTTTGTTTGTTTGTTTTTGAAAATTCTGGGGTCCAGGAGTACTGAGTTTGTATTCCGAAAAGCTTCCAAGCCAGTTTCAATTTGAAGAAGTGGTTACAGACCACTACAATCTAGATCACTCTTAAAATAGGGGAGACCATTGGCTTCTGACAGTAATTTGTCTATACAGCAGTCGAGTAGGCAACATCTGATGACTTCTATAGATTGTAGAAATCTATGAACATCCCCCATGTGAGTACTCTAAGATAAAGGTCATGAAACCAAGTGGAAGGGATACAAACTCAGGCAGTAGTCAGACCTTAGACTGAATCCTGGCATGACCAATTCTCAGCTCATTGTACCCTGGCAAGCCTTCTTAACCTTACTTTCTATGTGAGAACATCAGGCACTAGTAAATATTATGAGAACTTAGGGAAATTTTGCTAGGTATTATATGTAGTATATGTAAAGAACCTTGTGCCTATTAGGGACTGAGGTACTGATTAACATTTTAATTAATTTTTTAATATTTATTTTTTGGTTTTCCCTTTTGTTTCCCTTGTTTTTTATTGTTGTTGTAGTTATTATTGTTGTTGTTATTGATGTCATTGTTGTTAGATAGGACATTGAGAAATGGAGAGAGGAGGGGAAGATAGAGAGGGGAGAGAAAGACAGACACCTGCAGACCTGCTTCACCACCTCTGAAGCTACTCCCCTGCAGGTGGGGAGCCCAGGGCTTGAACCGGGATCCTTAAGCTCGTCCTTGTGCTTCATGCCACGTGCGCTTAACCTGCTGCACTACTCCCCTGATTACCATTTTTAAATGCAATTGGAATAGAAGTCAGACATACCACTCAGGAGTGAGATAATCAGCGTTTGACTCTTGCTTTCAAATTACTGGTATGTAACCAGGAGCCAGGTTTCCCCCTGTGTTGCTCATCTGTAAGAAGGAATATCTGTCTTGAAGAGTTGCTATAAGAATTATAACAATATTTACAAATTATCTATTCCAGTATCTGTCGTTTCAGAAAGTGGTCAGAAATTCATATCCATGACTATTTTAATTTTATCAAGAAATCCATAGCCAGTGAGGTTCTAAGTTAGTGGTCTAATATACGTGTAATAAAAAATCTTCACAAGTAAGAGTGATGTTAGTCATGGTTCTCCGACACATTCACCCCTTACAGTTGGGGTATTCTGATTGATGGAACTCAGGTAAAAAAATAAACAAATAAAAATCAGAAAGTCAAGCAAATAACAAAAACAAACAAAACAATAAAACACCTAAATCTGATATGGAACTTCTTTATAAAAGCTGACTAAAGGGGTCACCTGGTTGATCACACATGTAACAATGCACAATCCATTTTCAAGCTTCTGGTCCCTATCTGCAGGGTGGAAGCTTTGCAATTGGTGAAACAGTGCTGTAGGTGTCTCTCTGTCTCTATCCCTCTCTGTCACCCTTTCCCTCTCAATTTCTGGCTGTCTCTATCTAATTAATAAATAAATAAAATTTTTAAAAAGCTGACTGAAACAAAATGATAACCCCATTGCCAAGGTAGAGCTAATACTGATCTCATATTTTGAATTCACACTAAGAGATCTGCAATTCTAGGAATGCTCAGCAAGAGAGTGAGCAAAAATAAGGGTAGGAAAAGAGGAAGAAGTTAGAGGGGCCCAATATCTTTGTCTAATTGCAATCTCGTATATTGAGTGATGTGTTTGATAAACGTCTGACCCACTTACCCCAATTTGGAACAACTCTGAAGGGTCACCCCAGTTCCAAACCACTCATGGTAGGAGAAAGCCTTTTGTGTGTCTATATGTTGGTCCTACATTACTCTTTCCTAGCACTTGTCTTTTCACTCTTCCATGGGTGTTGATCTCAGCACTATCTTCAGTTAGTCACCTGCATACAAACCTTTACCTGAGTCTCAGAGAATGAGAGCTAGGAGATCTTAATAAAGTTCTCCCTTTACCTGTACCTAGAGGGCCTGGGTTTTACTTTCTCTGAAATCCTCTGTGCCCTTTATGATAACCCTCTTATACTGGTACATCTTGGACTTGAAATTTCTATTCATGTTTTGTTTCTAGTTCAATTCCACAAATTATGCAATATCAGTCATTTATTTTGCATGTAAAAATAACTGACAAAATAATTAAATCTAAGGTGTAATACGAATTGTCACCCTCATGTTATCTCAGTAACTAATATTTTAAGTGAAATTTGGGGGAGCTGAATCAAAGCAAACAGGATTAAGTGGTGGTGTGTTGGGCTAGCATCACGGGACAGAGAGATGACCCAGGAACCAAGATTGAGGCGGCAAGGCAATACAAATCTCTATTCATGCGAATGCCCCAGAGTCAGGCGGAAGCACACCTTATTAAGCCACATGGCACCAACCACAAAAATGACTAGTGTCTGCCTCCTCATCTGCATGCTGCTGTCCTCCAGCTCGGGACATGGAAGAGACCAAGCACAGAAACGGAAGTGGCTTAACAATACCATACATGGTTAGGGAAGGGGCAGAGAAAAATGGAAGAGGCTAGAAAGGTACAACTTCCTTAGCAACTGTTGCGAGGGTTTTAACTGGTAGGATTAATAAAAATACCCTGAAGGCAGGGAGGGCCCTGAGGGCAGACAGAAGATAGACTAAAGGAATGAAATGGGTGGAAATCTTTCAGGCAAAACAATGATTATGTAGATAGGCCATAACATCGGGGAATGCAGGGTGGAGCAAGCTTAAGGAATGCTGGCTGCAGGAAGATGTAGGATGTACTTGTGGGGGAGGGGAGACTTACATGGCCGCCAACCTTTTGAGGTTTATGTGTCCCCCTTTTTTGCTCAACCCCTCCATAGAGAGACTTACCAGGTGAACTCACCTCTCAGGTTAAGTTCTGCCAGGCTCCACCACATTCCCACAGTTTCCCAACAGTGGTGCACTTGGTAGAGTGCACACATTACAATGCACAAGGAGTTCAAGAACCTGCTCCCCAACTGCAGAGAGGAAGCTTCATGAATGGTGAAGCAGTGCTAGAGGTGTCTCTCTTTCTCCCTCTCTATCTCCTCTTTCCCTCTCAATTTCTTTCTCTACCCAAAATACACTAAAATATTAAAAAAAGAGAAGTGAAGAAAAGAAGACTGCTTAAAGATGGCCATATGGCTGCACAGGTTAAGATGAGTTTTCAGGCTTGATTACTATCGGGTGAGCAGCTGAATTCGATAGAGAATGCGTAGCAATTTAGAAAAAGGATCCCTGGTGAGCTTTGCAGCCTGTAGCTATAAGATAGAAGTTTCCTAACTCAGATATTCTCTGTGTTGGAGAATATAGGCTCAGTGTTGCCTATACTTAAACTTTTTAAAAGAGAAGATGGAAATTCAATCATAGCATGAGCTTTCTAATATTTCAAACATGCGCAGGTCAAGCAAACAATGTTTATGAGCATGGGTTCAGCTGGGGAGGACTGTAAGCCTTAAACATCTAGGGAAAGCTTCATACAGCTTTGTTTTACTGAATTGTGTATATATAGGCCCATAACATTTGTATTTCATGAGATACTGATGAACTATATTTATATTTTGGTCATTTTTTTATTTTTCAGGAATTTTTTATTTTATTTTTATTTAAGAAAGGAGACATTAACAAAATCACACAATTCCTGCCACCCAATCTCCATATCCCATTCCCTCCTCTGATAGATTTCCCATTCTCTATCCCTCTGGGAGTATGGACCCAGGGTCATTGTGGGTTGCAAAAGGTGGAAGGTCTGGCTTCTGTAATTGCTTCCCCACTGAACATGTTCGTCGACTGGTTGATCCATACTCCCAGTCTGCCTCTCTCTTTCCAAAGTAGGGTGGGTCTCTGGGGAAGTGGTGCTCCAGGACACATTGCTGGGGTCTTCAGACCAGGGAAGCCTGGTCGGCATCATGATATTTTGGGTCATTTTTATTCACTGCTCTGTATTTGTATTTCTCACTGAAAGGACCAGAATGGTTATATGTAGAGCATGGTTATTTGGACCATAATTTTGAGAAGATTTTAAGTCTCAGAGGAAAGTTGCAATACAACTGTAAGATAATTGCTATGTTTTATAATGCCTCTTCCCCCCCCCACCCCCCTTTAACATAAGCTTGTGAAATGGGCTGGCTAACAGTCTTGCTGTTATTGAAAAAGGCAGTCAAGTAATTTTGTGCCAGTATTATTGCACTTGTATTTTAAAGATACATAATAGAAAAATCCAGACCCAAATCATTTCCTCTCAGAGAAATATATTTTGGTTCTCTTCCATTTGATCACTCTTGACATCTGTGCAGTAAGCATGGATTAGGTAAAGGGACAGGCACTACAGTATTTTTGTGCCTTCTAATTCGTAAACTAAGATTATTTTTGTGTGTAAGAATAGTGCCTTTTCTGTGAACACAGGCTATTCAATGGTGAAATAATAAATGAATGAAGGCTGTGTTGGTGTTATTTGTGTGTGTGTGTGTGTGTGTGTGTGTGCTTACACGTGAGAGCGCACACCTGTGTGCATATATTATTTAAACTCAGACTATGAGCGTTAAGACACAACACTGTGGTGCTACTGATAGGAAATTCAAAAGCACACTATTGTACAAAATATTAGAAAAATCTTAGTGTTTTGGGAGTGGAGAGTTCAGCTCAAATAGTCACTTTGTACAGTAAGGAGATAATGCTTATGCTCCATTTGTTAGATTTACTTAATGTAGAATGTTGCAGTGAGACTAAGCAAAGAAATAACAATTTGTTTTAAAGTTATGATTTTCTGTGCTAAAATTAGCCATTGGTAAAAGAATAGCAGTTCTAATATAAGTTATATTCTTATTTTCTACTAGGGAAGAAAAATGATAAATTTTTCTTATCAATACGGAACTAGACTCTGGATTATCACAGCAGGCGTAGGTAGAAGATAGAGGTCAAAGGTAAGGAACAAAAACATCTTTTTTATTGCTAATATTTTTATTTAATTTATGTGTAAAATAAAAAATAAATAATATAAAAAATAGGATAAGAGGGGATAAAATTTCACACATTTCCCACTACTAGGGTTCCATATTCCATCCTTTCTACTGGAAGCTTTCCTATTCTTTATCTCTCTGGGAGTGTGGACCTAGAATCATTATGGGATGTAGAAGGTGGAATGTCTGGCTTTTATAATAGTTTCCCCGCTGAAAATGGGCATTGGCAGGTTGATCCATACTCCCAGTCTGCCCCCATCTTTCCTTAGTGGGGCAGGGCTCCAGAGATATGGGGATCCAGCATACATTGGTGAGGTGCCCGGCAAATTCAGGTTAACATCATGGTAGCATCTGTAACTTGGTATCTGAAAAAGCACTAAAGTATAAAGAATAATAAGTTGTTTAATAATCTTGAACCTAAAGGTACGAATACAGCAGGTAAAATTTGCGGTCTCCATTTTAGTTAGTAGGACTATTTTAGGTATATTCCAAGGGGCCCATGACTCTACTAATTTTTACCTGAGCCCGATAAGCTAACATGCAGGTGGGCCAAAGGTATTATCTGGGGAAATGGTGTCAGGGTTTTTAAAATCATTTCAAATCATATGCCTTTATGCCTACTTAAACTAAGGTGTCAAGACTCAGTCGTGCACAATTCTATCACCAAAGTAAATTTAATCTATTATTATTTACAGATTTCCACAAATTTTCATCTTGATTTACAAAATGGGTACAGTATTTGACCTCAGTCAGTTTCTTTAGAAATCACTTGGAATGGGTTTGGTGTATTGCATTCAAGTAAAGGACTCTGGGGAAGGAGAGGCAGGCAGAGGCTTAGGAGGGAGACTTTGGGATCCTGGTGCATGATAGTAGAAAAGGATTTAAGCTGAGAGTGAGAGTGTTTTACATATACTTGTCATAGGGAAATGAGAGATTGTACCTACATGTCAACAATTGTGCTGTAGTCCACTAGCCCCCCAATAAAGAAAAAAAAATTACTCTGTGGGCCGGTGAGATAGCTTGCTGGAGCACATTTGATTTGTCTTATGTGTGATCCATATCCTACCACTGCCCCCACATTACCAGAAGCTTTGGTTTTGTGGTCTCTCTCCCTCTTTCTCTGTCTCTCTGTCTTAAAAAAAGATAGCCAAGAAGAGTGAAGCTCTATGTGTTGACGACAACAACAACAACACAAAAATCATCTTTATGAATAGTTTAAAAGAGGTAATTCATCTAAGAGAATTTTAACTTGTGTGATAAAGTTGTTGTCTTGACTTTCACTTGTGACCATGCTAAATGTTCTTATTTTATATGCAATTGCATTGATTTTGAGGAAAATACCTACAAATATCTATGAAATAGATCTAAAGTGTTATTTTTAAATTGTATTTTGAAATGCACAGTTTCATCTCAATAGGGTTTTATTGAATCACGTTCTCCATTTTAGTAAGTGGGTAAACTGGTAGAAAAAAGAGTCCAAGTGCTTCCAAGTTGAGAAAAGAACTCCTCAGCTAGTGGTGAACTTTTATTTAAATTGGGTTGGATTTCTCTTTTTTTTATGATTCTCCAAGGATTGCCGCCTGAATATTATTCTAATAGAAAGTTTTTTCTACCATGTCTACCTTCAGTGGATAGGAGGTAAAAAATTACTGTGAATATGTTAGAATATGTCTGACCAGAATTTTTGTCTAGTTCTAAAAGCTCTTAATTATGGGGCTGGGTGGTAGCACACTTAGTTAAGTGCAGTTATTACCATGCACTGGAGGGCAAACGCTAGAAGAAGAAGGTGGAGCAGTGTTGCAGGTGTCTCTCTATCCACCTTTCTCCATCTCTGTTCTATCAAGTAAAATAAATCAAGTTTTTTTTAAAAAAAAAAAGCTCATAATTATTACAAAAAGAATCTCCATGTCCCGACCATTATTTCAGACCAGACTGCTATTTTATATGTTTGTCAAAATATTTAAAAAGTAAGACACATTGTTAGAGACTAATGGGTAAGCCTTTCAGATTTTGAAGGGTTGGACCATTTAAATATGGAATTTCTATATTAAATGTAAATAGAAACACATAGTAAGTCTTTCCTTGGGTCTTTGCTAGAGATTCCTTAATTCAAAGATCTTTGAGGCTCAGTTACTTAACTCCAAATCCGTGGCTCCCTTAAACACTGGTGGATGTTTGTTCTGTACTTCACTTGAGGAGCTATAGCTCTTAGTGTTTTCCTGTTGAGACTTAGCCAACAAAATTATGCTCTACTCCTATCACAATACTGAAATGCCTTTCCCCAGGGTCAGAATCTCTACCAAAAGACTTCTTAAATTTCTCTACCAATGTAACCTTAAATAAATGGAGAATAAGGGGCCAGGCAGTGGTGCAACTATTAAAGTGCACAAGTCCATGCAAGAGTTAGAACCTTTGGGTTTGAGGTCCAGATCCCCTAACTGCAGGTGGAAATCTTCACTAGCTGTGGAGTAGGCTGCAGGTGTGTCTTCTCTCTGTCTCCCTCTCTCTTGCTCTATTTCTGTTTTTATCATTATAAAAATAATAAAAATAAAAAGGAAAAAGTAGTTGTCTGGGATAGGAGCACAGGTGGCAATAACCCTGGTGGCAATAAGTAAGTAAATAAATAAAGGAGAGATTTTAAAATGTTTTAATAACATAAGGAAGAAAAGCAGGAGAAAATAGGAAACCAACATAAAAAGTGATGTTAATGACACTGGAAAATTCATCCCAAAGCCTGATATTTTTGTACTTATTTTGTGACTTATCTTTTAACTTCCTACTATGGGACAAGATGGGATGGGACCGGACAGGATGGGACGAAATGGGATAACTCGATCCAGTGTGTTCTTATAACATTTTCAAGGGAGAGATAACTGGGCCCAAACATGGGTCCCAGATATGAGAATACACATGCCATACCAGGTGAGCTCTCCTTTGACCCCCTTTCTCCTATTTTTATTGTAGATCCCTTGCCGTTTCTTATCTATCACTGCCTAGAGGAATATAAGATATATAATAAGAAATGTTGACTCATCAGGTGTGTTGGCTAGCTCAATATTGTCTTCAACATTTAATAAGGGTCTTGAAGTTTTGCATATATTATGCAGTTTTTACTTTCAGTGTAGAACATTTATTTCATCCTTTCCCTTTTACAATGCTTATGAGGAACAACAAAATAAAGTCACAATGAGGACTATTATCAAACATTTCCTCCTGAATAGGCAACAGGGAAAGTACACAGAAGAAGGACCTCAAGAAGGGTTTTGGGAAATAAGTTGCCTTATCTATTTATAAACTGTGTGAAGGTTAGAATTTCAAGCAAAGCAAGAAGATGATTGTAATATATATAGTTAAAACTATATTATTTAGAGTGAAAATGCTTTATAGGAGGCAGTAAAATAACTTAGGATCCCGATAGGAAAATATTGTATAAAAGTAGAATAAATTGCTACAGTTTAATCTCTTGGTAAATAACTAAAATACTGTTGCTGAATTAATGGTGTTGGAGAACAACCTCTGATTAAATATAGACCATGTTTGTGACTCAGTCATGATAGATTTTAGAGAAATTGTGTAAGGGCCATTTCTGTCTTTACAGCTTATCTTTAGTATTTCTCTTCATTATTCTTCCCTGCATGTGGTTCCATTTTGAAATGTCTTGTGTTTGTAAAACCATAAATTCTCATTTAAGGGGAGTCTGGCAAGACCTGAAACGTCCATTTAAGAGTCTTACTTACCTGTGCTACTCTGCTGATCATTTCCATTGAAATCGTTTATGACTCTAGTTTACTTTTCTCCATTATACCCAGGGTCAGTCTTTTGACTTCAATTCCATGGCTGTATTTGACTCCAAATTGTTTTAAGGTGATAGCTGTCGTAACTTTGTGCAAGGTGAAAGATAAAATGGATCTTTAGGTATTTAGTATTGTCTAGCTTCTACTAGCATTGTGATGGTAAAGCATCAATCTGAAGGACTATGAATATGGTCAGATTAGACATTGCCTCTAGTAACACAGAAAGCAATGTATTTCCAAAATATATTGCCAGGGTCTCCCTTTCTCAGCATATTTGAAAGCTTTTTCTTAGTCTTCTTGTCAGGTCATATATCTCTTTTATTTGAATTTTTATTGACTATAAATGTAATATATATCAAGCATTCCTAAGTAGCAAGCAACCAGTGTATTGTGCTTTATACTTAGTAGACTTTCCCATTTATATTAAAATAACAACTATAGTGAAGTATAAAATGATGAGCAATATACAGAAAAAGTAGATTGATTTAATTATAATTTAGCTGTTTTCTCATCCTCTTAAAAATCATTTTCTCATTTCTGGTAAAATACATTTTTTCTCATATATGATATGTTTCTTGCCAAGTGACCAAATCTCAGAATGAATAATGTGGGATTGCTTATATCTGAGTGCATCAGAGTTCAAACAGAGAAAGAGAAACTACCGAAGATAACAATTAAGAGTTCTACTATAAAGGGAAAAAATGTGGGAACGGATTAGGAAAGTTTCAAAATAGAGGACAGGTAAGCAAAGAAAGGTGAACTGGAATTCTATGCCTGGCTGAAACTGCTACCCACATGTGGAATTACATAAGAGAAACCCTCAGGCTTCCTGTCTATCTGTCTATCTATCTATCTATCTATCTATCTATCTATCTATCTATCTGCCATCTATATATAATTTTATTGTTGCTGATGTTTCAGATCAGCTCCAGGCCAACCTTTTCAAACAGAAAGAGGAAAACTGGGAGCGGGGTAAGTAGAACATCACTGAAACTTTCCCCTGTATGATTGGAGACAGACTTGAAAATAGGTCTTTTGCATGGCAAAGCAGATACCCATCCACCAGAGCCTTATTGATTTTTTAATATTTTATTTTATTGGACAGAGGCGGAGAGAAACCTGGAAACAAAGGGGGAATATAAAGGGAGAGAGACAGAGACAGGGATATCTCTGGCATTACTTAATTAATGGCTTTATAATAGTTCCGTATTGATAAGAACAATTTATCATTTTTCTTCCCTAGTAGAAAATAAGAATATAACTTATATAAGAACTGCTGTTCTTTTACCAATGGCTAATTTTAGCACAGAAAATCATAACTTTAAAACAAATTGTTATTTCTTTGCTTAGTCACACTGCAACATTCTACATTAAGTAAATCTAACAAATGGAGCATAAGCATTATCTCCTTACTATACAAAGTGACTATTTGAGCTGAACTCTCCACTCCCAAAACACTAAGATTTTTCTAATATTTTGTACAATAGTGTGCTTTTGAATTTCCTATCAGTAGCACCACAGTGTTGTGTCTTAACGCTCATAGTCTGAGTTTAAATAATATATGCACACAGGTGTGCGCTCTCACGTGTAAGCACACACACACACACACACACACACACACACACACACACACACACATAACACCAACACAGCCTTCATTCATTTATTATTTCACCATTGAATAGCCTGTGTTCACAGAAAAGGCACTTTTCTTACACACAAAAATAATCTTAGTTTATGAATTAGAAGGCACAAAAGTACTGTAGTGCCTGTCCCTTTACCTAATCCATGCTTACTGCACAGATGTCAAGAGTGATCAAATGGAAGAGAACCAAAATATATTTCTCTGAGAGGAAATGATTTGGGTCTGGATTTTTCTATTATGTATCTTTAAAATACAAGTGCAATAATACTGGCACAAAATTACTTGACTGCCTTTTTCAATAACAGCAAGACTGTTAGCCAGCCCATTTCACAAGCTTATGTTAAAGGGGGGTGGGGGGGGGAAGAGGCATTATAAAACATAGCAATTATCTTACAGTTGTATTGCAACTTTCCTCTGAGACTTAAAATCTTCTCAAAATTATGGTCCAAATAACCATGCTCTACATATAACCATTCTGGTCCTTTCAGTGAGAAATACAAATACAGAGCAGTGAATAAAAATGACCCAAAATATCATGATGCCGACCAGGCTTCCCTGGTCTGAAGACCCCAGCAATGTGTCCTGGAGCACCACTTCCCCAGAGACCCACCCTACTTTGGAAAGAGAGAGGCAGACTGGGAGTATGGATCAACCAGTCGACGAACATGTTCAGTGGGGAAGCAATTACAGAAGCCAGACCTTCTACCTTTTGCAACCCACAATGACCCTGGGTCCATACTCCCAGAGGGATAGAGAATGGGAAAGTTTCAAAATAGAGGACAGGTAAGCAAAGAAAGGTGAACTGGAATTCTATGCCTGGCTGAAACTGCTACCCACATGTGGAATTACATAAGAGAAACCCTCAGGCTTCCTGTCTGTCTATCTATCTATCTATCTATCTATCTATCTATCTATCTGTCATCTATATATCATTCTATTGTTGCTGATGTTTCAGATCAGCTCCAGGCTAACCTTTTCAAACAGAAAGAGGGAAACTGGGAGCGGGGTAAGTAGAACATCACTGAAACTTTCCCCTGTGTGATTGGAGCCAGACTTGAAAATAGGTCTCTTGCATGGCAAAGCAGATACCCATCCACCAGAGCCTTATTGATTTCTTAATGTTTTATTTTATTGGACAGAGGCGGAGAGAAACCTGGAAACAAAGGGGGAATATAAAGGGAGAGAGACAGAGACAGGGATATCTCTGGCACTACTTAATGGCTCACAAAACTTTTCTCTATCCAGGTGGGGAACAGGGGCTTGAATCCTGGTCCTTGTGCATGATAACGTGTTTTCAACTGGGTGCACCACAATCCGGCACCCCACAGCCTAATTCTTAAGATCTTTATTTCATTTAATGGTGTGAGGTCTATCCTGATTATCTTGGATGATCTTAAGGTCAAGTAGTTAAGGACTTGAACTGCTAGTGTCTTCACAACATCATCTACACTCAGGATTGATTATAATTATGGGGGACTATATCCTTAGAAAATTGGTATATCAAAGAACCATCATGTAAAACTTTTGACTAGTTGAAAAGGTAACTTGTAATTAAACACAGATATTTCATTTATTTGTATAACTTACCATATCCATAGAATATAACAAGGAGGATTGGGGGTAGCAGTCCACCATCTTAAGTGCATATATAATCAAGCACAAATACCAGGTTCGAGCCCC
Organism: Erinaceus europaeus; assembly: GCF_950295315.1. NCBI lineage: Eukaryota > Metazoa > Chordata > Mammalia > Eulipotyphla > Erinaceidae > Erinaceus > Erinaceus europaeus. The sequence continues at coordinate 19,290,281 of NC_080178.1, forward strand.
TGCTCCTAACCTGCACGGGTTTTGCTTCATGAGTGGTGAAGCAGGTCTGCAGGTGCCTATATTTCCCTCCCTTTCTCTATCTTTCTGTCCTCTCTAAAAATAACAGAGGATAAAAAATAGCCACCAGTAATGATAGATTATATATATATATGTATATATATATATACTGGAGATATATATATATATATATATATACATATATATATATATATCCAGTAACACTAACAACAGCAAAAGAAGAAAGCAAATATATAGGAATAGAGAGGGAAAATGATCAGAGTGATATGATCCCTGTTTGTGAACCAAGACCAATTATTAAAGACCTAAATCTTAGACCATAAACTCTAATGTCCTAATCTCTGCCTCACCTTGGATGGAACCTGAAGAAAACAGGTATTGAGTGGGGTGAGTCAGGAAGAGAGGTACGAATACTGGATGACCTCACATGTAGGTGAAACTCAGGACACAAAGTCAGAAAGGGAGAACACAGGGTGAATCTTATTTATACTGGGGGTGGTGTACTGCACCAAAGCAAGGGGCTGTATGGAGGGGCTGGAAAAGATTTTTTTTTTTCTTTTGGAAGCTTGAGGCTAAGAGTATTTTGAAGACATCCATCACATGGAGCTGGCAAACTGTGGCCACATGTAGACAACTATGCTGTAAACCATTACCTTCCAATAAGATAGAAAAAATTGTTTTTATTAAAAATTGTTATTATTATTTCAAATGAAAAGCACGTCAATTATTCCTTTTATAATCTTTTCCCACTGAAGACCATTATCACAATAAATACTGTTTGTTAACAGTGTTACATAAAGTCCAGTGAATTTTACTATAGACTATATTTATCCCTCAAACAAATACAATCCTAATCTTGACTCAGTCAAACTCCAACTAAATACACCAAACAACTCAAGATTTTATTTTCCTTTTTCAATAAATGATTTTCTGATTTAGAGTTACTTCCAGATAGAAAATTCAAAGCAGAGCTCTTTATATATTTTGGTGATTAGTTTCTTGTCTGATGTCTGGCATGTGAAGATCTTCTCCCATTCTGTGAGGGGTCTCTCTGTTTGTTTAATAGTTTCTTTGGATGTGCAGAAGCTTTTCAATTTGATGTAGTCCCATTGGTTTGTTTCTGCTTTATTCTTCCTTGCAATTGGGTTTGATTCATCAAAGATGTCCTTGAGGTGTATGTGGGAAATTGTTTTGCCAATGTTTTCCTCTAAGTATTTGATTGTTTCTGGTCTGACATCTAGGTCTTTGATCCATTTGGAGTTGATTTTTGTTTCTGGTGAGATAAAGTGGTTCAATTTCATTCTTCTGCATGTTTCAACCCAGTTTTCCCAGCACCATTTATTGAAGAGAGCCTCCTTTTTCCATTTAATCCTTTGGGCCCCCTTATCAAAGATTAGATGCCCAGCTCAGCAAACTTAGGACCAAAAAAGCAAATGACCCCATCCAAAAATGGGCAGAGGATATGAACAAAACATTCACCTCAGAGGAGATCCAAAAGGCTAACAAACATATGAAAACCTGTTCTAGGTCACTTATTGTCAGAGAAATGCAAATTAACACAACACTAAGATACCACCTCACTCCTGTAAGAATGGCATACATCAAAAAGGACAGCAGCAACAAATGATGGAGAGGATGTGGGGACAGAGGAACCCTTTTACATTGCTGGTGGGAATGTAAATTGGTGCACCCTCTGTGGAGAGCTGTCTGGAAAACTCTCAGAAGGCTAGACATGGACTTCCATATGATTCAGTAATTCCTCTCCTGGGGTTATACCCCAAGGACTCCATAACACCCAATCAAAAAGAGGTGTGTACTCCTATCTTCATAGCAGCACAATTCATAATAGCTAAAACCTGGAAGCAACCCAGGTGTCCAACAACAGATGAGTGGCTGAGAAAGCTGTGGTATATATACACAATGGAATACTATGCAGCTATCAAGAACAATGAACCCACCTTCTCTGACCCATCTTGGACAGAGCTAGAAGGAATTATGTTAAGTGAACTAAGTCAGAAAGATAAAGATGAGTATGGGATGATCCCACTCATCAACAGAAGCTGACTTAGAAGATCGGAAAGGGAAACTAAAAGCAGGACCTGATCAAATTGTAAGTAGGGCACCAAAGTAAAAACCCAGTGGTGAGGGGTAGACATGCAGCTTCCTGGGCCAGTGGGGGGTGGGAGTGGGCGGGAGGGATGGGTCACAGTCTTTTAGTGGTGGGAATGGTGTTTATATACACTCCTAGCAAAATGTAGACATATAAATCAGTAGTTGATTAATATGAGAGGGGGAAAATCAATTGTATGTCTCAAAGTTTCTCAAAACACAAACTGAATCTTTTTAATATATAGGCTGTGTATTTGATATGCGGACTCTCTCAAAAGCCTAGTCCAAGTAGATTAGAAGCATCCAATAGCACAGCTATATACAAGATACTGAATACTGTACAGCAAACCATAACAAAAGGACTTTTCAAAGTTAACCCAATTACCAAATAATGTGATTATAACATTAACTATCTATTGTCTTTTTGAACCCTAAGACAGCAGGAACCTCACATCACCACTATAGAGCCCCTACTTCCCCCAGTCCTGGAACCCTTGGATAGGGCTCACTTTCCCGTATGCATCTCCCAATCCAAACCAAATAATATTGCATCCGCCGACCACAACCTAACCAACGCAACGATTGCCACCTCAACATGCTTCACCTCAGACTGTGTCCAGAGACTTCACGTGTGGAATGACAACCCTTCAGCTTCATTACTCGGGTGAGACCTTTCCTTTTATAGTACACTCTAATTTCATCTCAGGTAGTTCACTCTCTAACAAAGTCCCATAACCTAGATATACACCAGTTTCTGTGAAAGAGAGCTTATGTGCACACGTATCCATAAACTACTGCAAAATATATACCTGAAAGCAGAAGTACACTAGAGTTTGCAGTGAGTACCTCCCTAACACTTCCTCTCCACTATTCCAAGTTTTGGGATCCATGATTGCTCAACAAATTGTTTGGTTTCGTATGTTAACTCTCTTTTCAATCACCAGGTTCCAGATGCCACCAGGATGTTGGCCAGGCTTCCCTGGATTGAAGACCCCACCAATATGTCCTGGAGCTCAGCTTCCCTAGAGACACACCTTGCTAGGGAAAGAGAAAGGCAGACTGGGAGTATGGACCGACCAGTCAACGCCCATGTTCAGCGGGGAAGCAATTACAGAAGCTAGACCTTCTACCTTCTGCAACCCTCAACGACCCTGGGTCCATGCTCCCAGAGGGCTAGAGAATGGGAAAGCTATCATGGGAGGGGGTGGGTTATGGAGATTGGGTGGTGAATTGTGTGGAGTTGTACCCCTCCTACCTTATGTTTTTGTTCATTAATCCTTTCTTAAATAAAAAATTAAAAAAAAAATTCAAAGCAAATTCTTGATTAAATTTCAAGGATCAGTCTTCCCACAGCAGGGACAGTTGTGTGCTGCTTCTCAAAGTAGAGAGTAGAATGTTGTATATTTCTTGTTGCACTTTACTAAGTAATTATGAAGACCTATCTATGCATTTGGATTAAAGATTTCAACATACTAGTTTAGTTGAGGAGAGCTAAAAAATAAAAGTTAGTGTGGTCAATAAAAAAAATAGCAATTTTAGGGAGTCGGGCAGTAGCTCAGCGGGTTAAACGCACGGACCAGCATAAGGATCCTGGTTTGAGCCCCCAGCTCCCCACCTGCAGGGGAGTCGCCTCACAGGCAGTGAAGCAGGTCTGCAGGTGTCCGTCTTTCTCTCCCCCTCTCTGTCTTCCCCTCCTCTCTCTATTTCTCTCTGTTCTATCCAACAATGATGACATCAATAACTACAACAATAATAACTACAAAAACAATAAAAAATAAGGGCAACAAAAGCGAAAATCAATAAATAAATATAAAAATAATAATTTTAAACTTCAAAATCTTAAAATGTTAGAAAATGTTGATCCTATAAACAATTGATTATCAGGAGAGAGTTCTGCCTTATACACTTGACCTAGTATGTTTCCAGATGTTATAAAATTTGCAGAGAGCAAATAAAATCTGCATTATTTATGGCAAGGTATAGGCCTATATATTATTTTTGCCATGCTTTGGGATAAATCACGTCCCCTTATACTCTGAATCAATGTAAACCTTAATAGATCTCAATTATGAGTTCTTAATTCAATGACTGAAAAAAAATACTATCTGTAGCTAGAAAAACAAAGAAGGAGTCATTTTTGTTTTGATTTCTTCCATGTGTAGTTTGGGACACTTAAAATTATCATGCCATGACAAACTAAAATGGAGTTAGTCGAAGATCACTGAGGGGAAGTTCTACTAGTGGGATAGAGAGAGGAGGTTTTATTAAACCCAAAACATTTAGAGAATTCATTGGAATCAGCGTTGATCTATGGAACAGCAGACAAATATGATTATGTGTCCATTCTTAAAATCAAGATATTATGGCACTATTTACCACACTGTCACCTCTGGGATAGTCTACAGTACATTTTTCCTTCCTTAACATCTGGTCAATTTCTCTCTAGAAATTAACAGATGTTTTAGGCAAACTATCTTTTTACTTTTGTATATGTATTTTTTCTTGCCATGCAGGCTTTTAAAAATTATCTTTATTTATTGAATAGACATAGCCAGAAATCAAGAGGTAAGGGGGTAATAGAGAGGGAGAGAGACAGAGAGACACCTGCAGCACTACTTCATCACTTGTGAGGCGAGACGTCTCCCCTTCAGATGGAGACCTGGGCCTCAAACCTGGGTCCTTGTGCATTGTAACATGTGCACTTAACCAGGTGTGGCACCACCTGACCCCAACTGTTTTTTCCTTACGGAACAAAGAACTAAGGGACACTAGGCACTGATATTAGTAATAACATTTAATGGTATTTGATAGCAAATGATTTTTAATCCACTATGTGCCAGAAACATGAAAAGAGGATGCTACCATTACCTGCTTTCTCCCCATGCAAAATTACACCAGAAACTAAACGGCATGGAAATTAAGTAACTTACAAAAGTTAAGAGATTTTAGTTCCTTTAATACACATCATTCTGTCTTACATATTCTACCTTATCTCCTTCCTGCTTTGTTGAAATGAGCAACTCCCACTACTTCTTTTTTTCCCCTGCATTTTTTTAATTTAAGTTGTTATTTATAAAAAGGAAACATTGATTAAACCATAGGATAAGAGGGGTACAACTCCACACAATTCTCACCACCAGAACTCTATATCCCATCCCCTCCCCTGATAGCTTTTCTATTCTTTAACCCTCTGGGAGTACGGACTCAAGGTCATTGTGGGACACAGAAGGTGGAAGGTCTGGCTTCTGTAATTGCTTCCCTGCTGAACATGGGCATTGACAGGTTGATCCATACTCCCAGCCTGTCTCTATCTTTCCCTAGTGGGGAAGGGCTCTGGGGAATCCGAGCTCCAGGACACATTGTTGGGGTTGTCTGTCCAGGGAAGTCTGGTCGGCATCATGCTAGCATCTGGAACCTGGTGATTGAAAATAGAGTTAACATAGAAAGCGAAACCAATTGTTGACCAATCATGGAGCTAAGGCTGCAATACCTCCAACTCTTCACCTGCATCTTGGTCATACAACTTATAAGTATATAAGTTTATGAATAAAAATGCATAGCAAAGATGATGAACCACAGTAACCTAAAAACTACCTTGTTATGTTGATTTAATGGAATTTATGAACTGTACCTAAGCTTTTTTCCCATTGATTGACAAAACACATGAAATCCGTTAGGTTTTTTTTTTTTAATATACAAGGATTATTCAAATTTTAGATGTGCAATTACCAAACTGGAAAGCAAGGAATAACATCTGGAGTGACGAAAGGGGTAAGAGTGAGCAGAAATAGGTTATTTTGTTCTAAACTGGAATGTGATAGGAGGTAAGTACCCAGATGTGCAAATCAATATTTCTGATATTTCTTTCAAAATGCTGACAATCCCTATCATAGTGCTAATGTGAATGTATAGTTTAACAACTCTGCTATAGTCTTCTGCTGTCCTGATAGATGTATGATGCATCACCTACTACCTAGGTCAGGTAAAACTTGGTTACAGTGAGATGCTTTTAACAAGATTTTAGTATATATGTTTTCAGTCAACTGATAAAATACTATTTGATATAATCCAGTCATCATTTCTGCTGCTGACAATAACTACTGCCTTGAGAAACATGTTGCTAGAATCTACTTTTGGTCTTGTGTGTAGAGACCAATGATTGAATTGGGTTAGTAATACAGGTAACTCTAATTTACACATAACCAGATAAAAGTATAAGTAATGATAGCCATTTGGGACATGCATTGCTAAAGGTTGTAGACATCTTACAGAGAAAAACTGCTGCTTGTCTGGTTTTATTAAAAATGGAATTGTCAAACCCTGAAGGATGACTTTCCTTCCTTCTGTCAAAATAAGGCTGGCTTTTCTTCATGATCAATGCTCTACTTGCATCTCCAGAGTTGTCTGTCATGTAATTATGTAGTACCTAAATACTATCTTGACAGCATAAATAATATATAGGGAATTGGTCTGGGGTATTTGTAAAGTCTTGAAAGATACTATTGATCAGCATTTCCTGGGCATGACTGAGTCTACATGGTCCAGAACTGGGGAATACAGCACCAGTTTTATTAACATGATAAATTCCAGAATGGGACTTGCATCCCTTCTCTTAACTCTCTTGATAGATGCCAGGCTAAAACAAATGTGGACTATAAAGTCAAGTATAAATACAATTAAAATCATCCACAACTTACTATTCTACAATAAAACATTTATCCTACAATAAAAACATTATACAGCTGTCACTTAACATGCAGCCATCTAACATTTAGTAAGCATTTACTGTAGGCAGGCAGTCTTCCATGCACTGAGAATTCATTAGTGATTAAAGCAGACACAAATCC